>NC_069502.1:925989692-926289692 GCF_027579735.1 Bombina bombina
TCATAGTGCTACAATATGTGTTACTGGTAAATAGTGGTTAAACCATTAGATTCAGTCTTAAATGTGGAACTATTAACAAAGCTCTAAAATTAAAACATAATAAAGATAACACCTTTGGGGACATATCTTCATTGCATTGAGATTAATTTATTAATGTTTGTATTAATATTGTCTTTTGTATTGTGTATTTTCTGATGTATACTACAAGGTACATGATTGTTCATCCCTTGTTATTATTTGACATGACTATGACTACTTATGTTATCTAGAAATTTAAAGGGAGGATTAAAGGGACATGAAACAACATTTTTCGTTCTTGATTCTGATAGAACACATACATTTAAACAACTTTACAATTTACTTCTGTTATCAAATTTGCTGCACTCTTTTGGTATCCTTTGCTGAAGGAGCAGCAATGCACAGCTGAAATCACGCTGACGACATGAAGTGAACCAATGGCAAAAGGAATATATATTCAACCACCAATCAGCAGCTAACTTCCAGTAGTGCATTTTTGATCCTGAGCCTATCTAGGTATAGAACAAAGCAAATTAATTAATAGAAGTAAAGGGAAAAGTTTTTAAAATCCCATGCTCTGTCTCAATCATAAAAGAAAATGTTTGAGTTTACTTTAACCTTTACATTTAAAATTGCTATCATGCATATAAAAATGTAATTGTATTAAAATATTGTTTTGCATAAATATAGGTTGATACACACACAGCCAAACACACACACACACACACACACACACACACACACACACATATATATATTCCTTAGTATAGAAACATGTTTTACAAAAAGAAAATACAAAACATGTATTACATTTTAAAATGCTCCCTCTAAGATTCATCAGAGAAAAAGAAAATGACTGTACTGCCCTCTAATAGTACTGCCTTTTGTTTAACCTATATTGTAAA
Organism: Bombina bombina; assembly: GCF_027579735.1. Taxonomy (NCBI): domain Eukaryota; kingdom Metazoa; phylum Chordata; class Amphibia; order Anura; family Bombinatoridae; genus Bombina; species Bombina bombina. Next base: position 925,990,616 of record NC_069502.1, read on the forward strand.
TAATTGTAATACTTCACATAATTCATAAGAGATCTCATTAAAGTAATTTACAGTGGAGACTATTTCAAGGAAAATGGCCTTCAGTCTCTTATTAAACTAATGGGTATCCAGTCTTCATCAAGCAGCAGAGGCGTGTACCCTATTTAGGAAATCAATAACAGAGTTGTAAAATCACACTAACACAGTGTGACACACCATTTGGGTTCTGTTCTTCAGATAACACTCTGAATAATCACAATTACATAATACAATTATGGCAATTTCCTTCTGGGTGATCATTTAACTTTAGAAATCTGCAACAAGTTTACATTTATCATATTTAACTCTTAAAATTGGTCAGATTTTGTGTTAATTATAATATTGTATTTAAAAAGTAAAATACATTGATATATTTAATCATACCTCAGATGTTAAATATTTCTATACACAACCCCTTTTGGTACAGCTTTTAAAGGGTTAAATATAAGAATTAATATATTTTAAACAATAAAGTAATGTCACCCCACTAATATTCAACAAATGGATGTTCTTTTGATAAACTGATTTATAGGCTTGAAAAAAATACTGTTAATAATTTTCCATTAAGCTCAAGTTAAAAAAAATTCAATAAGAGAAACGTTTACATTTTATAGTAGATTTTGTTGTTAAGAAACTCTATGTGACATAACATATGAACATTAGTGCAGAGTGCAGACTATCAAATGTTTTTCAAAGTTGGCACGTGAGCAATATGGCTGCCATCCAACAGCTTGTTTAAAATACTGCAACATGCAACTGCACATGCTAGGGCTAAGTGAAAATTTTACAAACACAATTATTTTGCTACATTTTTCCTCAGATATTTTTTATAGAAAGAATATAAAACATTTTCTTCAAACAAATATTTTTTAGCCTTTGTTTCTAGAGAAATATGCTGTTAAATATATTTGAGACAGTGATCCAATATTAATTTCAAATAACACTTACATATCCTCATTCAAATAATTAAAGGGACATAAAACACAAATTTTCTTTCACAATTGAGATAGAACAAACAATTTTAAACAACTTTCTAATTTACTTCTATTAGCTAATTGGCTAGTTCTCTTGGTATCCTTTGTTGAAAAGCATACCTAGGTAGGGTCAGGAGAGTCAACACTGACTTGTATGACACAAATTATAACTTCAAAAGCAATACACACCACCTTCAGCTCTCTGAGATGGTGTGTTCTTTGAATACTACGGGCCCTCACAGGATATGTGCGTATATAACAGAAGAACGGTAATCATTTTTACTAGGAGTATATTTACTGATGAAAGTATATTGCAAAAATGTTTATATTTCAAATGGAAATACATCCATGCACATTTCCTTTTTGACCTTTCTATCCCTTTAAACAAATTTGATAATAGAAGTAAATTGGAAAGTTGTTTACAATTGCATGCGCTATCGGAACAAAACATTTGGGTTTTATGTCCCTTTAAAGGGACAGTAAAGTCAATCATAAACTTTCGTGATGGTTTACTCTCTAACAAAGGATACAAAAAGAAAAAAAAAGCCCTAAACCCGTGCATGATATTTATCTAGGTATACTGTTCACAAAGGGTACCAAGAGAACAAAGCAAATTTGATAATAGAAATGAATTGGAAAGTTGTTTAAAATTGCACGTTCTATCTAAATCAGGAATATTCTTTATTGAAGCTCATACAAATGTAGGTATCATGCATGCTTGAAGCTCTATAGGGCAGCCGTTTGTGAAAACACTACTGCCATCTAGTGTCCAGTTAGGTAAAATAAAAATGAGCTTTGACTGAGCTAACCAATTACTGTGTAGAATGTTAAGGTTCATGTCAATTTGACCATACTTAAAAAGACATGAAAAACATTTTTTTTTTTCATGAATCGGATACAGCATGCAGTTTTAAATAACTTTCCATTGTGCTTCTATTATCTAATTTGTTTTGTTATCTTGATATCCTTTGTTAAAAAGGATAGATAGGAAAGCTCAGGAGCAGCTGATTGGTGGCTGCACATATATATATATATATATATATATATATATATATATATATATATATATATATATACCTAATGTTATTGGCTCAGCCAATGCATTCAGCTAACTCCCAGTAGTGTATTGTTGCTTCTTCAACAGAATGAGAATAAAGCAAATGAGATAACAGAAATAAATTGGAAAGTGGTTTATAATGTAAATCATAAAATAAAAAAAAAAATGTTGGGCTTTATGTCCCTTTAAGCATGATGGATGTGCTCTAGCCTCTTTGGAAGGAGAGGAACAAGTAGACTTTACAAGGATATTGTTTGTCAAAAGCAAACAAAATAAATAATGAATATATATTGCAATGTTTGTATTTTCCATAAATATTTTATTGCAGATTATTAATTAAGTTTTAAGTCCTGTTGAAATGTCGGCTGGTGTGTTTACAGCAAATGCATTGAGACTATTATTATTTTTTGTTACATTTTTAATACAGTAAGCACAGAAAAAAAAACCTGATTTAAATTTTTTTATCTCAGTAGTTAAATTAGATGCATATCTCCCAACCATCTCACATCCTGCAGGATTGTCACAGTCCAGGTTAGAATCTATGGATCTCCCTGTCCCCCTTGGTGTCCTGATTTTAAGGGTCTGACAGAACAACATCAATGACCAAACCAGACCAGACATGCCCACCATCTGGCCAGACACTCCCATGGATCACCAGCAACCCCTCTCCTCTGTGCGTAACCCCACACCTCTCACATATGGCCCTGCCCATAAATTAGCGCTGGGCCATTGCCAGCATGCTCTTAGTCTTAACTATCTATATCCTGGAAATCATCAGTCAGATGTTGGAACGTATTGATGTGGTTATCTAAGAAATTGGAATTGGAATTTGTATCCACATATGTTGAGTTCTACATACTGTATGCAAAGCGTTATAGTAACTTATTGATTTTTAATTCAGTCATAGCAGCATCATATCATTTTCAAAAACATTGGCTCAGTATACAATTAGTTTCACAAAAAATAGCGTAAACATACCTCCCATCTGTCCCAGATATTGCGGGACGGGCTTGGAAGTCTGTCTGCTGTCTCTCCTGTAGCTTTACCCTATTGGGGCAAATGTTGCTGTTTTCTGGCCTGACCTGATCTGTTCAAGATATATCAGACTATTTGAAAGCTTGCCCAACAAACCAAGCCCCCACTACAACATTACCACATTCCCTCTTGTAGGTGCATCCGTAAGTCGCCTCCCCATCCTGTAAAGCCTCCGGGATTTTTTTAAGAGGAATGAAAATGAGATTGTGTTTTATTCTCTGTAGTAAAAATAGGTTGAAATAATATGACATCTCTTTATTTGAGGTAGGTGCAAGCAGAGGTGCTAACTAAGGTTGCCACTTAGATACATATCAAAAGGGGATGGTGGTATTAGTGGTGGTAATTGTTTGCTTGGATAGCCGGGAGTGGTATGTATTTATCAGTTATTGTTTTTCTCAAGTCTTTGCCAACATAGGCCCAGATTACAAGTGAAGCGCTATTGATAGCGCATGGTGGACTATCAATATTGTGGGCTTGCACTAAGAATAGCGCAGAATCTGGTATTGCAAGACCATGGTAAAATGGAATTATCAGAGTGTTTAGCACCACCCACATCTCTTTAGCAAGCCCTATACTTTCAATGAATCGCACAGCCGCACTATATATTGCTCAGATTACAAGTTGTGAGCACAACACATAACAGTGCTAAAAAAATTAGCGCATCTTGAGACCTGAAGTAAACTGCTAACAAAACATCTGGAAAACACATTAATATAAAGTATTACACTCATATATACATATTAAATGTAAAAACAGAATTTATACTTACCGATAAAATTTTCTTTCTTTCGGGGAGATGAGAGTCCATAGGTTTCCATTACATGTGGGATATATTTCCTGCCACCAATAGGAGGTCAAGAACCCTCACAAGAGCTTTTAATCCCTCCCACCTCCTCTCCCACTCAGTTTACATATAGCCAAGCAGAAGAGAGAGACATAAAAGGTAGGAAAGACAGAAAGCAGGGTAAAGAAGTGCAAATAAGAACTGTTACCCATGTAACAAAAATCTTTGTAAGTCCTATAAACTCTCATCATACCAAAATAAATAAATTCAATGTTAAGTATAAATTCCGTTCCCGTTCGTAAGATGAAGAGAGTCCATAGGTGTCCATAACATGTGGGATACAATACCCTAGCTGAGAGTCCATGTTAAGGATGGGTGGGGCAAAAGATGGTACTTCCTATTTGCCGGACAATGCTGCCTGAAGGACTTTCCCGCCAAAAGCCAAAATATTAAAACGATAAAATTTAGAAAAGGTATGAAGAGAAGACCAGGTAGCCGCCTTGCAAATCTGTTCCAAGGAGGAGTCATTCTTAAAAGCCCAGGAAGTAGATACAGATCTAGTAGAATGAGCAGTTACTCTTTTTGGGGGCTGTTTTCCCGTAACCAAGTAAGCCTTACGGATAGCCTGTTTGAGCCATGATGTCAAGGCCACCACCGTAGCCTTTCAGGGACTGGAAAAGTGGACAAATAAGCTAGCAGACTAAAACTTTTAGTAGCCTGAAGATACAATTTTAAGACTCTGACCACATCCAAATTGTGTAGTAGGTGTTCCTTAAAGGAAGTAGGATTTGGAGACAGCGAAGGAACAGCAATTTCCTGATTAATATTTTCTGAAGACACTACCTTCAGAAGAAAATCATATTAAGTCCAAAGGACCACTTTATCCTGATGAGAAAAAAAAATGGACGATCAAAAGACATAGCTAATAATTCAGAAACTCTTCTAGCGGAAGAAATGGCTAGAAGAAAGAGAACCTTCCATGACAAGAGCTTTAGGTCCAGAGTATGCATAGGTTCAAAGAGGGGACCTGGAAGAACAAAAATAACCAGATTAAAATTCCAAGAGGGAGAAATGGAACCAATAACAGAATTAATTCTCACCAAGCTTGCACAAAAGTTTGAACATCAAGCAACTTAGACAGCTTCTTATGAATCAAAACAGATAAGGCCAAAATCTGACCCTTTAGAGAACTAGCCGATATCCAGTCCATCCTGAAGGAACTGAAGAATTCTGGGGATTCTAAAATATTTCAAAGAGAAACCTCTAGTAGAACACCAATGAAATTAAGCTTTCTAAATGACAAATTTTCTGTGTGACAGGCTTTCTGGCTTTTAGTAGAGTAGAAATTACAGAATCTGAGAAACCTCTGTATTTGAGAACTAGGCTTTCAACTTTCACGCCATCAAATTCAGAGATTTGAGATCCGGATGATACAAGGAGTCTTAAGACAGCAGATCTTCCCTTAGGGGTAGAGCTCATGGAGGAAAGGAAGACATCTGAATTAGGTCCTCATACCAGGTTCTGTGGGGCCACAACTGAGCTATGAGTATTACAGAAGACGATTCCTGTCTGGCAATGACTCTTGGAAGAACAAACAAAGGAAATAGATAGGCCAGTTGAAAGTTTCAAGGACAGACTAGAGCATCTATTATGCAAGCTCTTGAATCTCTTAACCTGGCGCAATAAACCAGACATTTGCGGTTCAATTTGGATGCCATTAGATATATTTCTGGAAGACCCCACCTCAGAACTAATTGATAAAACATGTCCTAATGAACAAACCATTCTCCTAGATGGACGGACTGATGACTTAATCTGCTTCCCAATTGTTCACTCCTGGAATGTGAATGGCCGATAGGGTGCAGTGGTTTTCCTCTGCCGAATACAGAATATGAGATACTTCTTGCATAGCTAAGGGACTTCTAGTCCCTCCCTGATGATTGATGTACGCTACAGTAGTGACGTTGTCTGACTGGAACCAAATAAATTTTTTCCTGCTTGAGAAGGGGCAAAGACTGAAGGGCCCAAAGAGTCGCACAAAGTTCTAGGATGTTAATATATATATATATATATATATATATATATATATATATATATATATATATATATACACATTTGAGTAACTTCCCTGTTAAACACCTTGTCATTAACCGTAACTCTTAAAAACAACGTTAAGACAATGTTTTTGTTTTTTTAAAATAGAAATAGTTGAAATTACATTGCTCTTCTTCATTTATAAAAAAATTTATTTTTATTTTTCGAAGTGATATAAAAAGGTAAAAATGTAAATGTGCATGGGTGCATTTCAATTTTAAATAGAAGCTTTTTTTGCAATGTACATTTACTAGCAAAAATGCTTCTAGGAATAGTTATTACCTGTTTCAGTGGCATACGCACATATGCTACATGTGAGTAGATCATCCGGATACAAACATCATGACTGCTCAGAGTGTGTATTGAATCAGTGAAGACTTGATTCGTGCCATACAAACCACTACTGACTGTCTGAGAAGGTGTTGTGTTTGAATACTGGTGTGCAGGCCCTCATAAGATATTTGCATATGCCGCAGAAAAACAGTATTAATGTTTACTAGAAGCATTTTTGCTAATGGGAGTATAATGTAAAAATGCTTCTATTTTACATTAAAATACACCCATGCACATTTCAATTTTTACCTTTCTATTCCTTTAAATATATATACAATTTGTTTTGCAGAGTACAGAACAGTTAAAGGGAGAATATAGTCAATATAAAACGTTCAGCTGCTGATTGGGGGCAGCAAGCATATGCCTCTTGTCATTGGCTAACCATATTTGTTTAGCTAGCTCTCAGTAGTGCATTACTGTTCCGTCAACAAAGGATACCAAGAGAATGAATCACATTTTTTTTTATAAAAGCAGTAAATCAGAAAGTTGATTAATATTTTATGCTCTATCTGAATCATTAAAGAAAAAAAAATTGCTTTAACTTTGCTTGTTAGCAAATTGCTGCTGCTGAGGAAGTGAATAAACTGTCCCTGAAAATCAAAGCCTCTGGAAGTAGTGCAATGTTGAGTGGCAATGTTCCAAAGCAACCTGTAGAGGGAGACTGCAGACCATTCCTACAGCTCTGCCTTCACTTTCTGCTGCTTGTTCACACTAAGCAAATTAGTGAACTACCTTAAAATCCCTTTATTACCCATTCCACAGTTTTGCATAACCAACACTGTTATAGTAATACACTTTTTACCTCTGTGATTACATTGTATCTAAGCCTCTGCAGACTTTCCCCCTTATTTCAGTTCTTTTGACAGACTTGTATTTTAACCAATCAGTGCTGACTCTTAAATAACTCAATTGGCATGAGCACAATGTTAACTATATGGCACACATGAACTAGCGCTGTCTAGCTGTGAAAAACTGTCAAAATGTACTGAGATTAGAGGCGTTCTTGAGGTGCATAGAAATTAGCATATGAGCCTACCTAGGTTTAACTTTTAACAAAGAATACCATGAGAACAAAGAAAATTTGATGATTAAAGTGAATTGGAAAGTTGTTAAAAATTGCATGCCCTATTAGAATCATGAAAGTTTTATTTTGACTAGACTGTCCCATTAATGAGATTCATAGTTCCTAAGGTAAAAATTATTTTTAAAACTATCCCCATCTTATAGAATCTCGCCAGACCAGAGAGCTTTAGATATCAGACCCTTATTCACTAACACCTAGATTCCGAGTTTTGCACTAAAAATTTGCGTTATTGCACTCTCCATAGCGCTGCCATTACGAGTTACTGAAAAACCACCTTGTGCTCTGCGTTACGGTGCGTTAAGCTCCATACCGCACAAAAGCCAAGGGCTGAGTTTACGTGCTCGTGCACGCTTTCCCCCATAGATATCAATGAGGAGAAAGTGTTAGAAAAACACCTGCGGACACGGAATGGAGATCACTGTAATGCAACCCTATTGATGTCTATGGGGAAAAGAAAGTTATGTTTAAACCTAAAACCCTAACATAAACCCCTAGTCTAAACACCCCTTATCTGCCGCCCCCGACATTGCCGACACTAATAAAAGTTATTAACCCCTATTTTGCCCCTTCCCGACATCGCTGAAACTAATAAAAGTTATTAACCCCTACTCCGTTGCTCCCCAACATCGCCAACACTAATACAAGTTGTTAACCCCTAATCCGCTGTCCCCCAACATTGCTGACACCTAAATAAACCCATTAATCCCTAAACCGCCGGCCTCCCACATCCCCAACACTAAAATAAAGTATTAACCCCTAGACCTCAAGCCCCCACATCGTAACTACTAAACTATACCTATTAACCCCTAATCCGCCGTCCCCCAACATTGCTGACACCTAAATAAACCCATTAATCCCTAAACCGCCAGCCTCCCACATCCCCAACACTATAATAAAATATTAACCCCTAAACCTCAAGCCCCCATATTGTAACTACTAAACTAAACCTATTAACCCCTAAACTGCCGGCCCCCCTACATCGCAAAACACTAAATTAAACTATAAACCCCTAAACCTAACACCCCCTAACTTTAAATTAAAATTGCAATATAACTATCTTTAAAACAGATAAAACTTACCTGTGAAATTAAAAAAAACTAAGTTTAAACTATAATTTAACCTAACTTTTCCAATAAAATAAAAAAAACCTACCAATTAAAAACCTAAATTAAAAATTTCAAAACAGCCAATAGCATGAGAGCTACTGAAATCCTATTGGCTGATTTGAACAGCCAATAGGATTTCAGAAGTTCTCATCCTATTGGCTGATTTGAATTTGATGAATCAAATCAGCCAATAGGAATGCAAGGTACGCCATTTTGAAACGGGTACCTTGTATCCCACTTCAGTGTACAGCAGTGATCATATGAAGAGGACGCTCTGCGCAGCATGTTATCGCGTTCCAGAATAGCCGGGATGAACTTAGAAGATGTCCCCGAGATGGATGAAGGTGTCGCTGCCTAGATGAAGATGGATGTCCAGACTTCAGGAACAGGGAGTAGATGTTATGGGGTTAGTGTTAGTTTTTTTTTTTTTTTTTAATTTTGGTGTTTTTTTTAGATTAGGGATGGGCACTTGTAAAAGAGCTGAATGCCCTTTTAAGGGTAGTAAAAGAGCTGAATGCCCTTTTAAGGGCAATGCCCATACAAATGCCCCTTTAGAGACAATGGGTATCTTATGATTTTTTAGAGTTTGGTTTCTCTATTTTGGGGGGTTGGTAGTTTGTTGTAGGGAGCTTTTTTTATTTTTATAGGGCTATTAGATTAGGTGTTATTTTTGATAATTTTGTTTATTATTTTTCCTAATTTAGTGTTTATTATTTTTTGTAATGTTAAATTTTTTATTTTTTTCATAGTATTAGTTTTTTTTTTAATTTTTAAGTTAGGTTTTTAATTGGTAGCTTTTTTTTAATTAGAATAGTTATGTCAGGTTAATTTATCATTTAATGTTAGTTTGTTTTTTTTCACAGGTAGGTTTTTATTTATTTTAAGATAGCTATATAGTAATTTTAATTTAAAGTTAGGGGGGGTATTAGGTTTAGGGTTTAATAGTTTAATTTAGTGTTTTGCGATGTGGGGGGGGGCAGCGGTTTAGGGGTTAATAGGTTTAGTTTAGTAGTTACGATGTGGGGTGCTGGAGGTTTAGGGGTTAATACTTTATTATAATGTTGGCGATGTGGGGGCCGGCGGTTTAGGGGTTAATAGGTTTATTTAGTGTCGGAAATGTTGGGGGTGGCGGATTAGGGGTTAATAGGTTTATTTAATAGTTGCAATCTGGGTGGTCGGCAGATTAGGGGTTAATACATTTAATATAGTGTTTGCAATGCGGTAGGGCAGCGGTTTAAGAGTTAATAGGTAGTTTATGGGTGGTTGTGTACTTTGTAACATTTTAGTTATGAGTTTTGTGAAACATTTTTGTTTCGCAAAATACATAACTACTGCTCTCAGATAGTGGAATGAATCGTGTCGGTAGGCTGTAACGCAAGCATTTTAGCTAGACCGCACAACCTGTTATACGGCCCTATGGAAAATCCCGCACTCAAATCTGCGGAATGGACGTTGCATTACAGGCTAAAATGCTTGCGGTATAGCTATACCGCCGTGACTCGTAATATTACGTTCCCGGCCATTCCACATGCAATGGCCAATTTTTCATCGGTATAGCCGTACCGCAAAACTCGTAATGTAGCCGTAAGTTAGTTTACCATACATTTTTACCATAGAATGACTGAAACAACTGAACTCTAAATCTCCCTGTGAAGGTTGCTTTATAACATTGCTCAGAGCTCATAACATGTGCACGCTCCTGAACCTACCTCAGTATGCTCTCATGAACCATTAAAACGGTCAAGTTTCAATCAAGGATACCAGTAGAAAGAGGTAAAATTGATTCTAGAATTAGATTGGATTTTTTTTTTATTACACCTCTTTCTTAATCTAAGAAAGGTTTCATTTTGATTCCCATGTCTCTTTAAAAATGCAGTGACATCTACCAGTGTCCGTAAAATGGTAAAATGCCACAATGTATATTTAATGCCACCCACATAAGAATTCCTTATTCTAGTGCTATACAGTCAAGAAACTTTTCTCAAATAAAGAGAAGCTTTTAATTGTAGGAAGCAGTAAAAGTAATAACGCTGGAATGATAAACTGTACCGTGCAATGCTGCCTTTGCTCTAAGTAATTTTTAATTTTTTTTGCTGACCTGTCTGTAAAGTTGTTTGAGGTTTTTTTGAATCTGCTGGCGCTGCTTTTTTCTGCACATCTTTATGGCCACGACTCTTAGAAGGGAATGAAGCCAGCTTGCTATTCCTGGCATTATTATTGTGGAAATTGGGGGATAAACATAAGATGCTGTTCACAGGCATCCGGAGCCAGGAAAAAAGTATAATTGTGTCAAAGTGGATTTTCGGAAGAATTCATGGAGTTGTGATTTCATGTTTCTGTAGAAAATGTCTTGAAGTAGCCGAAACTTTATGTAGCCTAAATGCTGCTGTTTAACTTTCCACTTCATCAGTGACAAGAAGCTTAAAGAAACAGGCTGTATAAAGAAACCTTTCATCTTTATATAACAAGTCTTGATTTTTACATGTTTTGGTCCTTTTTGAAAGCAATTCCTTCATAGGAAAGAGTACGTATTTCTAAGATATATTCTGATTAAACAGGAAGCGTGGAGTTTTTATGACTCTCATATTTAAAACCTGTGTAAGTAAAAACGTACCAATTTTATTTTTTTATATAGAAATTCCAGTGCAAAAAAAGGCATATCATTAGGGCATGCAATTATGCCCTATTGATACTCCATGCTTATTTGCTTAAAGGGACATGAAACCCCAATTTTATTTTTCGTGATTTAGAAAGAGCATGCAATTTTAAACAACTTTCTAATTTACTTCTATTATCTAATTTGCTTCATTCTCTTGATATCCTTTGTTCCTCCATGGCAGCTGATTGGTGGCTGCACATAACTGCCTCGTATGATAGGCTCACTCATGTGCATTGCTATTTCTTCTTTAAAGGATATCTAAAGAATAAAGCAAATTAGATAATAGAAGCAAATTGGAATATTGTTTAAAATTGTATTCTCTATCTGAATTTTTTGGGTTTCATGTCCATTTAACCCCTTAACGACGCATGTCGTACAGGGTACGTCGCACACAGCCTGGTCTTAAAAGACCAGAGATGTACCCTCTACGACATTAGAGGTTTAAAGAGGCTGGAAGCGATCCTGCTCGCTTCCAGCCGCTTTCCGGTTATTGCAGTGATGCCTCTATATCGAGGCATCCTGCAATAACACCCCTTGGCCATCCGATGCAGAGAGAGCCACTCTGTGGCCCTCTCTGCACCGGACATCGATGGCCGGTATCGTTGGTGGGTGGGAGCCGACTTGGGAGGCGGGTGCGCGGCCATCGATGGGCCGGGTAATGTAGAGGGGGCGGGGCCGATGGGGACGCTCACGGGGGGGGGGGGGGGCGGCGGGTGGGCGCGTGCACGGGGCAGAAGCGGGTGGGAACCGCTACACTACAGAAACGTTTTGGTTATAAAAGTGGGAGAAAGGGGTATTTTAATTTTTTTTTAAAAACAATCAATGGTATCTAGGAGGGGGTGGGGGGTTGGTCTTTGGTGGGGGGGAGCTACACTACAGAAAAGGGGGAAAAAATTATAAAAACAACAATTTTATTCTAAACTGGGTACTGGCAGACAGCTGCCAGTACCCAAGATGGCGCCCTTTAAGGCAGAGGGGGAGGGTTAGAGAGCTGTTTGGTGGGGGATCCGTCAGGTTGGGGGGCTAAGGGGGGTCCTACACAGCAGCATACGTAAATATGCTTTTTAAAAAAAGCTTAAATATACCTTTTATTTTAGTACTGGCAGAGTTGCTGCCAGTACTTAAGATGGCGGGGACAATTGTGGGGTGGGGGAAGGAAGAGAGATGTTTGGGAGGGATCAGGGGTCTGATGTTTCAGGTGGGAGGCTGAGCTCTACACTAAAGCTAAAATTAACCCTGCAAGCTCCCTACAAGCTACCTAATTAACCCCTTCACTGCTAGCCATAAAACACGTGTGATGCGCAGCGGCATTTAGGGGCCTTCTAAGTACCAAAAAAACCCACCAAAGCCATATATGTCTGCTATTTCTGAACAAAGGGGATCCCAGAGAAGCCATAATTGCACAAGCTGTTTGTAAATGATTTCAGTGAGAAACCTAAAATTGTGAAAAATTTTACGTTTTTTTTAATTTGATCGCATTTGGCGGTGAAATGGTGGCATGAAATATACCAAAATGGGCCTAGATCAATACTTGGGGTTGTCTACTACACTAAGCTAAAGCTAAAATTACCCCAAAAATCTCCCTACATGCTCCCTAATTAACCCCTTCACTGCTGGGCATAATACATGTGTGGTGCACAGTGGCATTTAGCGGCCTTCTAATTACCAAAAAGCAATGCCAAAGCCATATATGTCTGCTATTTCTGAACAAAGGGGATCCTAGAGAAAAATTTACAACCATTTATGCCATAATTGCACAAGCTGTTTGTAAATAATTTCAGTGAGAAACTGAAAGTTTATGAAAAATTTTGTGAAAAAGTGAACTATTTTTTGTATTTGATCGCATTTGGCGGTGAAATGGTGGCATGAAATATACAAAAATTGGCCTAGATCAATACTTTGGGATGTCTACTAAAAAAAAATATATACATGTCAATGGATATTCAGGGATTCCTGAAAGATATCAGTGTTCCAATGTAACTAGCGCTAATTTTGAAAAAAAAAAAATGGTTTGGAAATAGCAAGTGCTACTTGTATTTATTGCCCTATAACTTGCAAAAAAAGCAAAGAACATGTAAACATTGGGTATTTCTAAACTCAGGACAAAATTTAGAAACTATTTAGCATGGTTTTTTTTTGGTGGTTGTAGATGTGTCAAAGTTAGAAAAAGTGTGTTTTTTCAATTTTTTTTCATATTTTATAATTTTTTTATAGTAAATTATAAGATATGATGAAAATAATGGTATCTTTAGAAAGTCCATTTAATGGCGAGAAAAACGGTATATAATATGTGTAGGTACAGTAAATGAGTTAGAGGAAAATTACAGCTAAACACAAACACCGCAAAAATGTAAAATAGCCTTGGTCCCAAACGCAGTGGCGTCACTAGGGTTGGCGTCACCCGGTGCGGTAAGTTATGGTGTCACCCTCCCCAGAAAGCAGAAACACACAAAAACACAGGCACACACACACATACAAACACTCAGACACACTTAAAAACATACTCAAATGCACACACAAACACTCGGAAACACACTCAGACACACACACAAAAACACTGACACACACACACACAAAAACCCAGACACACACATACAAAATATGTAAACTGCACTGCATTAATTATAAAGCTCATGCTTTAGAGCTGCTCCCTGGCTCAGCAGAGCATTAAATGAAAGAAAAACAGAGAACTCTAAAATAAATCACTGAAGAAAAGGTTTAGGCGTGCAAACTATGAAAATTCTGCTCTCTGACTCTGTTCAAAGTCTGTTAGTGCACAGCCCCAGGCCGCGTGCCTAACGCTTCTTATGGCCAATCACCTCTACACTCTGCTCACCCCCAGACCCCCACCCGCGGCCCACCCTCCTACCTGTTTAGTGTGCACTTAGTGTACCGTAAAGGTCTGGTGGGCATCATACCTGGCTCCTTCACTTTAGAGACAGTGTCAAACAGTCATACGGTCAGGTACCAGGCATCCCCTCACGATTTCCCAGTTCCTGTTTAGAGAGACAGCACAGCAGTGAGTGACTCCACTGCTCCACATGTCACTGAGCAGTGAGCACAGATAGGCAGGCAGGTTTAGGCTAGCAGCGCAACTTTGCAAGCCCCACGGCACGCCCACAACATTCATAGAGAAATTGGGCAGGGGAGAAGCAAAGTACAAACAAGCAAAAGCAGCTGGGAAAACTATTTGTTGAAATTGCAGCACTGGCTCAAGGGGCAAAAAAATTGTGTGTCTACAACTTCCCCAGTCCCACTAATGTTCACAAATGCCAGCCCCTCTAATAAAAAAATCTATGCATCTCAACTTTGTATTTCTTTGAATTTCAATAAAATTAAAAAAAAAAATAAAAATTTTTGGTGTCACCCCCTGGAGGGTGTCACCCAGGTGCGGCCCGCACCCCCCGCACCCCCTAGTGACGCCACTGCCCAAACGGACAGAAAATGGAAAAGTGCTGTGGTCATTCAGGGGTTAATGTCTCACTGCAGAGAACTTCTGGTCACAAGCAGGTGAGCCAATCACTGTCTGTGTTCAGTTCACAAGCTGTAGTGTTTGCAGCTCCAAGAGGGACTTTAACTATGTGTCTAATCCTCATACAGGGTTAAAACACTTAGGACTCCATTCATTAAGCAGCAGATGCTGCTTCGGAGGCCCATCAATTCAGGCTAGTCTGAAACAGAAGTTAAGAAGGCTGTAAGACTGCAACTCCTTAAGCTCTCCGACACCTAAAAGGTTCAGTCTGATCAGGATGATTAACAGCCCCTGCTAGCAACCGATTGGCTCCCAGTGAGTGGCATTGCACAAGCATTTCTGGTGAAATGCTTGTGCAATGATAAATACGGACAGTGTATGCCGATTCATCAAGCTCCGTACCCTCCATAACTTATCCGCCTGCTCTGAGGCCGTGGACAGAAATCAACCTGATCAAATAAGATCGGGTTGATTGACACCCCCTGCTAGCGGCCCATTGGCCAGCTAATCTGCAGGGGGCGGCATTGCACCAGCAGTTCACAAAAACTGCTGGTGCAATGATAAATGCCGACATATCTATGTGCAGCGGACATGATACGCTACATCTTATCATGTCCGCTCGCACCTTAATAAATATACCCCAATACCTCAATAGTGCAAAAATGTAATACTCTAACAAATTAAAACATGTTATTTTAAGACTAGAATATCCCTTTAAGGACTTTTTTCTTTCCTACATCTAAAAGAGGGCATGTTAAAATGTTTACTGTGTTGGGGGTTTTGAAAAATCGATATTCCATAAAAAAAAAAACAACACATTTTATTTTTGTGCTTCTAAGGGCTGTCACTGTCTGTTCCTTGATGAACCTTTATATTATATTTATCTTGTCACTCCTACTTTTTTATATGCCTTGTAATAAACCTCAATAAAAAAAAAAAATATATATATTTCAGGGACATGAAAAACAACATTTTTTTCTCATGATTTCATGCATTTGTAATCAACTTTCCAATTTACTTCTCTTATCAATTTTGCTTTCATTCTCCTGGTATTCTTTTTAGAAGAAGCAGCAATGCACTACTGGGAGCTAGCTAAACATGGTTTTAAGCCAATCACAAGAGGCATATATGTGCAGCCACCAATCAGAAGTTAGGTCCCACTTCTTGAACCAACCTTGGAATGCTTTTTAACAAAGGATACCAAAGTACAAAGCAACTAAGATAAAATAAGTAAATTGGAAAGTTGTTTAAAATGGTATATTCTGTCTGAATCGTGATAGAACAAGCTTGGGTTTCAAGTCCCTTTAAATTATGTGGGGTGGGGGGCAGTTCAAGTTCAGAATTTCCATGCTTTTTAATATTTGATTGGAAACAAACTCTGGCATTAATGTAACTTTTTTCCATTGCTCGTATGTATTGCTGGTTTCTTGTATTTCTCTTATGTTAAATAAAAGTCCTTTAGTGAATGTGATATTTCTCCCCTTATCTTCAAGGGATGACAAAGTTCTACTCACGTCTAAAGAGATTATCTGCTTCAGGAATACTTTTTTTTTTTTTTCTGACAGGAGAACATTTCCTACAAATGCAAAAAAGTATAATTATCATCAGATCTAGACACAGAAAAATGTGTTATAATACTGGCTAGAAAGGACTAGTTATCACTAATACAGAACAACTCGTGGCTGCTGAAGTCACCACAGTGTCCCCTCAGATAAAGGTGAGATGGGGTTCCACCTCTCTCTGGTCCCTATGATCTAAATGTATCTGGGCTGGTGAGATTATTTAAGATTAAATGCCAGCACTCCTATTTCCCTGGTGGAATTATCACTTTTTAGATTGAAAACAGGGAGTCTCACTAAGGGGCGTATACTGCATTTTCGTATGGGAAGGAGATGCACACATTACAAAAGTGCACAATGAAAATTGTATTTTTAAAAATCATACAAAACAAATAATTGAACCATTCGCACAAAATACACAGGAAAAAACTGTGTTGTTAAGGTTCATCAAAAATCTTAACAAAATTGTTCACCAAAAATCATATTTTATCAAAAACATAATATTTGTATGTAAATTACATAGGAAGAAGTCATATTAAATATGTAAACCATGAAAAGCACTGAAATGCAAGCAGGGGGTGCTCTTACAGGACTATAATCATATATCTATATCATATAGGCAAATGGAACTATTAATATTATCAAATGAATAAAGTTCAAAAAATCAGTGTTGTAAATTCCTCCAAAGAAAGTTCTTAAGGCTTGGCTGCACTCCTCCTCCCAAGATAGGTGTAACGTTTCTGGAAAATCAAACAAATAGAGGGACGGTTCATGTGCTTATCAATCAGTTGTGTGAAAAAAAAGTGCTAGCAGATACAAACTGATAGATTGGGGTGTATCAGCTCACCCTCTACCAGTGTCAAGGACTGTCTAGAATGTTTTCAGTATCCAAAAATGCTGTGCAAGTAGCAGGAACAGATTCCTAAACTGCTATAAGAGCATACATTTCCAAACTGCTGTATAGAAATGTAAAAACATTTAAAAACAATAGCAGTAGGTAAGAGGGGGCAAAGGTAGGCTACCCTTTCAATCATGCAACACATTTCTCGGCTCTAATACTCGTCTGTTTCATGAGGCATAATAATCCATACTATACATCTCTTTTTAAACCAACATTATCCAATAGAATCGTTAATTAGACAAAGGAGGCGCCTTGTAACTAATCACCTAATTAGGAGCATTGAATACATATGCACAAGTATATAAACATAATCATATGAACTCTTAAGTCATACATGCATTATAGTTGTATATAGAGTAGAAACATTGTAATTATAAATGCACATTTTTGCAACAATTAATTATACATTTGGAAACATCAAACAAAAAGCAATATTGAGAAGATAAATATAGGGACCTCTGTGATCATCTGCAGCTGCTGGAAATTACTGTGTTACTATATGACATTGCGACAAAAAATAATAGATACAATCTACCATTGTATGTTGTGTACGACTAGCGTATTATGGTCATATGACTTTAGCTGACATCACGACTAGGAAGTACACAACATACAACGGTATTTTTTGCCGCAATGTCATATAGTAACACAGTGACACCCACTCTAGACTTCAACTGTCTAGTCGTTTGTCACACGTAATGCTGAGAACAAAGGGTACACAAATGTAGTTCCACAATTAGCATAGTATCTGATCTTAAATTCTTTACCTGTAACAAGGCTCTTAAAATTATCACCCAAATCATGTTTATTGCAAGTTAAACAGAATCTGGCAAAGGCATCTAAATATTCCATGTTTGCATGACCAAGTGTTTAAATTTTTGACCGGACTACCAATCAAACTTGTTGTCAGTTTTGTTGCTAAAGTAGGTGCTTTTTTTCGAGACAAACCTACAACAATACAAAATAGGGGATAAAATATCATCTTCCTGTAATTTCTCTTTAAAATTCCTCAAATGTTATTACATTGTAGTGAATACTCAGTTGAAAAGACTACAGTATTATTATCAAACTGTCGATCCTTGTATTTGGGTTTATATTCACCAACTACTACATAAGATGTGTCTTATTGTAACCCCTTCTTACTAATCTATTCATTAAATCTCCTGCTTGTTTTTCATAAACCATATCTGATTGTGTGTTCCTTCTCAGTCTTAATAACTGCCCCTTAGGTATTGATCTTATTAAATGATTTGGATGAGATGATTGGGCATGTAGAATAGTGTTACCTGAACTTTCCTTATAAAAAGTACTAGTCAGAATCTTTCCAGACTCTGAGAACCCTTCTAGGTCTTGTAGGTCCAAAAATTCAATGTGACAGTTGTTAGTCTTTCCTGTAAACCTTAAATTCACATGATTATCATTTAACTATCTCAATATCAGATCAAAATTAAGAGGTTCTAGTACTATAAATACTAAGTCATCAATGAACCTCAAATATAAAATAATGTTGTGAATGAAAGGATTATCTGCTGCATAAATTTTATTCAACTCCCATCATCCAACAAATAAATTGACAAAAGAGGGGGCAAATATTTTGTATATGACATGTACATAACCACATGGCCTGGCTATTTTGGTCTCCATTAGAGGGTTCATTTTACCTCCATACTTGTATTTTTTTTACAAGTGCTGTGTTGGAGGATGTCTCTTTAAGGCAGGCTAGGCATTGTGGGTTAACTATGACTAAGTGCCTGGTACAGGCACGAAACGCGTCAGGCGATGAACTGTGTCACACTCCTGTGTTGTTCTAATAAAGGACTTTATTTTATGCTTCTTGAGTGATGGCCGTTCACTTTTCTTGTAAAGCAATTCACATGGCTCTTATGATATATAGAGAATATTGATAATTCTTTATAGCTTAAAAAAAGGAAAAGGAAAATAATAGTTAGACACTAAACAACTCAAGATGAGTATCATAAGGTAAGAAATATGCTTATATCCATAATTTTTTAAGAGAATTTGTCATCCAAGTAATCACATAATACACTTTTAACAAAAATGTCTGCATTTCATGAATGAGCTCTTCAAAAGTAGAACATCGATAGATGATACATAAACAAGATAAATACAATAAAAACATTTTTTTCTCATATTTAACATTAGCTTCACGTTATAAAACTATTTTACAATAGAAGCTTCAAAATGTAATTAAATATAGGATTTCTGCTGTCCTCACTGCCATAATATTCACTCCTCATTCTACATCCTTTCATGTCTCTATATATTTGTTGAAGGTTTATTTTCGAAGATGAAACTACTGGCGACACTGCAACTTTAAAAAAAATTCAGTTTCTAAAGCACTTCCCTCCCCACATCCGTGGAGATGTCACTCATTGAGACATGAAAGGTCTAGGATGCACTTAATATTGGAGGGTGGTATATTTTTTAATTTTGTCCTGGGAGCAAGATTCTCTAGAAACTGCCCTGCAGTGTGTGTATGTGCTAATGTGTGTCTGTATTAATGTGTCTGTGCTAGTATCTGTGTGTGTATGTTAGTGTTTCTCTGTGTTAGTGTAGGTCTGATTGTGTGTTAGTGTCTCTGGTTGTCTGTCTTTATCTGTTAGTGCGTGTATGTGTTAGTGTGTGTCTGTTTAAGTATCTCTGTGTGTATTTCTGTGTTTGTGTACCCACACATTTTTTGTGGCCCCAGCATTTCTATTGGCGGCCCTGCCAGAGCACAATAAAAGATACCTTGAAAAGAGGTGATTGCTATTTCTATGACAATCTCTTGGAACGAGGCTCCTTGTGAAAATGGGTCATTGCCTCTTTCATGTGAGGGTATTGTGTACTTTTGTGATGTATGCTGTTTTTTAGGGGATAGGGGCCCTCCATACAGTAAACACATTCGTTAATCATTATGTAATCACCTACTAATGATAAGTGGGTTCCCTACATTCTGAACTGTAGTCTCATAGCCCTCTGTGTTTTTTGGGGAGATAGGAGCTCTAAAACTGTCTTCTCCCCTTTGTCAAACACTGCACAGGTGTGCACTTGAGGCAGGTGATCACCATTACCATAGTGATTTCCTGAAATTTAGAGGGGGTGACCTCTCATTTAAAAGAAGGCAATTTTCTCTTTCACATGAGGGGGCCACATTCTCCTGTAAGATGCAGGTAAATGCCTTTAAATATTGACATTTTCATATCGGGTTAGTGCACTTGAGAAAATGTGATCGGGTTTGCGTGCGAGCAGGGTGTTAGTTTTTTCCCCCCACTTGTTTTGCTCTATTGACTTCTATGGGGGAATAGGCCATTGCAAGTGCAATATTGTAAGTTCGGCTTTTTATGCTTGTCAGGAAAGTTTACTTTCAACTAATAATACGAGTGTAACCCGACGTGCGTAAAAAGCTTACTTCTAGCTCAGTTAACACTTGAACGGTAACATTAGATAACACTTCACTAAGTCGCATGTTATTGTTGCTGTTAAAACGCATAACATGGCATTTATCTTAACTGAATAAACTCAAATTAAATAAATTTAAAATACTCAAAAGGCTTTGCTCAGAATTATATTTAATTTGGGGGAAGGGGCTTTACAACATATGTAAACAATTATATCGACTAAACATAAAGGGCTAGGTTACAAATAGAGTGCTAATTAACGCTCGCCCTCGAGCATTAACTGCGCTAGAAGTAAGCTTTTTGCACACATCTGGTTGAACTCATATTATGAGTTGAAAGTAAACTTTTCGCTTGGCCACAATGAGCGCAAAAAGCCGATGTTAGTATATCGCGTGTTCACATATTCTCCCTTAGAAGTCAATGGAGAAAAAAAACCACCCCACTCTCGTGTAAACCCGCTCACATATTCTCATGTGCGCTAACCCGACATGAAAATATAAATATTTCACATTCCAATGTTCTTCATATATCAGAATATGTTCTATTTATTCATGGAGAACAAACCCAGCTGCATAAAAAAACGTTCCTTTATTAATTTCTTGATAAAAATGGTGATACACAGCAAAACAGTGGAAGGTGCTGAGGGCGCAGCACTGAACGGCTTACATGTTTCGGAAATGATCCGTAGTCATAGCCTACAGTGCTGTGCCCCACACCTGTTTAAAACAGATTCAAACAAATGTGATTCGCTAACAATAAAAACACGCCCTCAGTCTAAACCTTAACACACCTGTTGATATGCATTGAATGTCCTTACGTGACCTATCCGTAAGTAGAGATACAACGTATAGAAGATGCAGAGTGATTAATTGTCAAACACTATATGTATAATTTTTAATTATTAAAGCCACCAAATCAGGTTACCAAAAAGACTCAAACATTCATTAGCAGCAAAAATATACATGTCAAACTCGAAGTAAGCTACAGAGTGGAGGGCAATTGTCAACCCGGGAATATACTGTAGAGAGTAGCACCATACTGCACTCATTTGATTAAAGGGGCAGTCTCATCAATGGCGGCACTCATAGTTAAAGGTGTAAACTCCTATAAACCAAAAAATGAAGCTAGTTCAAAAACCTATATATTAGTATAAAGAGGGCAAATTCTGGTACTGCTCACTTAAAGGGGCAGTGTACTACAAAATTAAATAAATATATAATGCTATTGAGAAGGGGGGGGGAAAATAAATTTAAACTGTATTTCCAACATATCCCAAAAAGAAATGGGATGACCTCGAGTTAAAGCAATACACCCTGGTTCCTAAATGACATAAAGAAACCTAGGCTCAATTGATTATTAAGCTACCAGGTTAGATATAACTGACTGTAATTCTAAGGGCAAGGAACTAGTAAAACCTTATGTTCTATTTAAGCTTGATTTGGTGAGTAATCCTTGGGTAAGTAATATGTGTACCTTACAGCCCTTATCAATAAGATGTTTATACCAAGGAAAAAGATGCAAAATCTTTACTCAAAATCAAGCCCAGAATGAATGCATAAATAAAAATGTAATAATAACCAGTAAAGTCTTAAATTGTTCTGCCTGTGGATAACAAAAAATAGATAGTTTAACCATCTGAATAAATGTGTCTATTCAATAGTGCCTATATTTTGCAAACTACTGGCGACACTGCAACTTACCTGGTGTGCGATTGAAAAGGTGAACAGACCTCCTAGAGGTGGAGATGTGGAAACACTTCTCGCCAGACGCGAAGCTTTCTGGATTTTTACAATGGGCACCAGGGTGCCATATGGACTTAATTCCAGATATGATGTCTTAAATCTCTGGGAGTGATTATCACTTTCAGGGGTTATGGGGGCTTAGTACACTATACTAAACTATATATATTTATAGAGGAATATTTCCCCTACAAATACTCCATCATATTTGATAACATTCCCACTCCCTTACACTCCTATGTAGTTTCATTATTGCCATTATTATAAAGCTTTTCTAATTCCTTCCCACAGACACTATTCCACATATATACTGTCCAGGACATTATTATATACCTTTGCAAAATATAGGCACTATTGAATAGACACATTTATTCAGATGGTTAAACTATCTATTTTTTGTTATCCACAGGCAGAACAATTTAAGACTTTACTGGTTATTATTACATTTTTATTTATGCATTCATTCTGGGCTTGATTTTGAGTAAAGATTTTGCATCTTTTTCCTTGGTATAAACATCTTATTGATAAGGGCTGTAAGGTACACATATTACTTACCCAAGGATTACTCACCAAATCAAGCTTAAATAGAACATAAGGTTTTACTAGTTCCTTGCCCTTAGAATTACAGTCAGTTATATCTAACCTGGTAGCTTAATAATCAATTGAGCCTAGGTTTCTTTATGTCATTTAGGAACCAGGGTGTATTGCTTTAACTCGAGGTCATCCCATTTCTTTTTGGGATATGTTGGAAATACAGTTTAAATTTATTTCCCCCCCCCCCTTCTCAATAGCATTATATATTTATTTAATTTTGTAGTACACTGCCCCTTTAAGTGAGCAGTACCAGAATTTGCCCTCTTTATACTAATATATAGGTTTTTGAACTAGCTTCATTTTTTGGTTTATAGGAGTTTACACCTTTAACTATGAGTGCCGCCATTGATGAGACTGCCCCTTTAATCAAATGAGTGCAGTATGGTGCTACTCTCTACAGTATATTCCCGGGTTGACAATTGCCCTCCACTCTGTAGCTTACTTCGAGTTTGACATGTATATTTTTGCTGCTAATGAATGTTTGAGTCTTTTTGGTAACCTGATTTGGTGGCTTTAATAATTAAAAATTATACATATAGTGTTTGACAATTAATCACTCTGCATCTTCTATACGTTGTATCTCTACTTACGGATAGGTCACGTAGGGACATTCAATGCATATCAACAGGTGTGTTAAGGTTTAGACTGAGGGCGTGTTTTTATTGTTAGCGAATCACATTTGTTTGAATCTGTTTTAAACAGGTGTGGGGCACAGCACTGTAGGCTATGACTACGGATCATTTCCGAAACATGTAAGCCGTTCAGTGCTGCGCCCTCAGCACCTTCCACTGTTTTGCTGTGTATCACCATTTTTATCAAGAAATTAATAAAGGAACGTTTTTTTATGCAGCTGGGTTTGTTCTCTTTGAAAATTTTCTACCTTCCAGTTTACCGGCTGCATCTATGCTGTTTGTGGGTCTTTTGGAGCATGTGTGAGGACCGTCTGTGTATATTTGCAACTTGCGGCTAGCGGCTAGCTGAAGCACTCTCAAGTCTCACAGTGCTACTGAGCGGAGCGGAGGAGTAATTCCTAGACGAAGGAGGCCATTGGCTGGGATAAGTTGAGGCGGTTGGGAAGTTCACCGCTTCGTCCTGGCGTTCTTTTCGGAGCCCCTTCAGAGGTATAGGCATTGAGACTGCCGGAAGATCCCCCACTCCAGGATACACTGGTGAGTGAAGTTAATGGATGATTCATGAGTGCACGAAAAGCTGTTTAGCACATTGACTTTCCTATAGTTGTCTGCTGTGTGCAGCTCTGTGTGACTGTCTCCCAAATACCGATTACATATTATTCTTTTACTTCGCATTACCTGTACATTTTGACGGCCTCTCACATTCTGGACTGTATTTTACTTGACTTCATTTCATATATAGGATTGCCGTTACAATATTAAGGGTTTCTCTTTGACTTTCTGCTATTTATTCATGAACACACATTTTTACATATATCTGATGGTATTTTTGTACAATGAAAATCTCTATGTACATATATATATATATAGATGATAATATAAGATATATCTATCTATCTATCTATCTATCTATCTATCTATCTATCTATCTATCTATATCTACTGTAGATATATATCTACTGTAGATATATATATATATATATATATATATATATATATATATATAAATACATAGACCATATTCTGGTATGTGCAGAACATTGAAATGACAAATATTTGCAGTACATACATAGGGGCCAATTTATCAAATGGGGCCAAACACCCCTGTTTCCGTGCAAGCCTTTAGACCGCTGCTTAAGACTACTGCTTCTTAACTCGTCCGCTGCCTCTGAGGCTGTGGACATTAATCCACCCGATTGCATACGATCGGGTTGATTGACACTCCCTGCTAGCGGCCACAAATCTGCAGGAGGCGGCATTGCACAAGCAGTTCACCAGAAACAAAAGCTCCGTAACGCAGCCCAATTGATGTCTATGGGGAAAGAAAAAGTTATGTTTAAACCTAATACCCTAACATAAAAAACATGTCTAAACACCCCTAATCTGCCGCCCCCGACATCGCTGCCTCCTATATAATGTTACTAACCCCTAATCTGCCTCCCCTAACATCGCCGCCACCTACATAATGTTATTAACCCCTAATCTTCTGCCCTTAACATCGCCGCCACCTAAATACACTTATTAACCCCTAATCTGCTGCCCCTTACATCGCCACCTCCTATATTACAGTTATTAACCCCTAATCTGCTAGCCCTAACATCGCCGCCACCTACCTACACTTATTAGCCCCTAATCTGCCGCCTCCAATGTCGATGCCACCATACTAAAGTTATTAACACCTAAACCTCTAGCCTCCCACATAAGTAACACTACATAAATATATTAACCCCTAATTGAGCTCACATTCTTTTTTTTTTTTTTTTTTTTTTTTTTTTTTAAATTTTCAAATTTTTATTAGTAAAGATTTCTCAAATACAACAGTGACATATTAAATGATTTGGAGCACGTAGGCTCCTACAGAAAGTATGAACAGTAAAATTGGAACATTAAAAATATATCAGGTTAGAATGTGTTCCCATAATGACAAAGTGAACGAAATATAGCTCAAGTCAGATGGGGTGGGTTAACTGGGGTTGGGGGGAAGGATTGGGGAGAAAGGAACGGGAGGGTAATTGTTAGAGGCAGGGATTTGGTTCATATGCGGATGGTACTTGGAAAGGGTTACCTAGTGTGTGTTTACTCTAGTGTTCGGGGCCCAAGTAGTGGTGTGGTTAGATTGCCAATCTGCCCACACTAATTCAAATAGGTCTGAATTATTTAGAGAGTAAAAGATAGGTTTCTCCATATTGTAGATGTATGCCATATAGTTTAGGATGCATGACCATTTTGGGGGCGTCTCAGTTTTCCATGCCTTGGCTATTGTCGCTTTAGTAGCTGTTAGCAAATAGATTGCTAAATATGCTTGGTGTTTGGGTAATTTAGTGATGCCTATGTGTAAGAGGGCATTAGAAGGAGTTATAGGAAGTGTTATGCCTAATCTCCCTAGCGTACGGAAGCATGTACTCCATAGGGGTTTTAACTTGGGGCATTCCCACCATATGTGTAGAGAGTCTCCTTTTTTGCCACAATTGCGCCAGCATAGGGGAGAGGTAGAGACAAACATTTTATTAAGTCTCGCAGGGGTAAGGTACCAGTTCGTTAGGAGTTTGTAATATGTTTCAAAGAGTGTGACACAGTGCAGTGCTTTTTTAGTGAGGGAAATTACATGTTGCCATACTTGTGGGGGCAGAGTCAGGTTAAGAACTGATTCCCAAGTGAGTAAGTGAGGAAGTTTATTCTCAGGGTCTGTGTTTCCTATTAAAGTGTAATGCATTGATAATGGTCTGTGTAGTTTGTTACCTTGTTGCCAAGTCGTTTCCCAGAGTGTACGGGGTCGGTGTAACTCAGGTTGGAATCCCCAGCTAGTAAGAAAGCTCTTTAGTCTTGTGTATTCATATGTCATGTACCTAGGTAAGTTGGAGCCAGCCTTTATTTCTGAGAGTGTCATGAAGCGCGGGGTTGGTGAAGTAACCCAAAGGTCAGCTACTGTTTGTCTTCCAATTCTAGTCCAGCCATAAGGATGAGAGTCAGGTAAGCCTCATAGGAGACCTGTCAAGGGAGTAATAGGTGAGGGATGTGGGGCGATGTGTGGATAGTGTCTAAGCTTGTCCCACATGGCGAGGCATTCTCGTACTATGTTATTGCTAATGTCTGTGGTACGTCTTAGGTGGGCAGGAATCCAAATTAAGTCGGGCAAAAATATATGATTTGGGAGGGAGGCTTGTTCTATGGTTTTCCATTTACTAGGGGAGTCTTTAGCACCCCATTGTGAGATGTGGGTGAGCATGGCTCCTTCATAATACCTAGTTATTGATGGGGAGGCTATACCTCCTCTATTAAGGGGGCTTTGAAGGATTTTGTGCGCCACTCTGGGGGGTTTGTGCTGCCATATATATTTTGTAAATTCACTCTGAAATTGGTGAAGGAGATATCCCGGGATACGGAGAGGGAGACATCTAAATAAATAAGTAATTTTAGGTAGAAAGGACATCTTAAGGGCTGTTAACCTACCTATCCATGAGATGTGAGTATAGTCCCATTTGTCTTTCAAAGTACGCAGTTCAGTTAAGAGGGGCAGGTAGTTGTCTTTGATCATCTGAGGGATATTGTTCGATATCTTAACACCTAAGTGGGAGATGAAGTTATTGACGCAGTGTACTCTGTATTGGACCTTGAGGGTGTCAACTGTGTTCTGTGGGATTCCCCAGGTAAAGATTTCTGTTTTATCTAGATTTAATTTGTAGAGTGACATGTCTCCAAAGGAGTTTAAGATTTCTATCAGTCTCGGGAATGAAGATAGGGGGTCTGACGAGAATATAGTAATGTCGTCTGCAAAGAGTGCAATTTTGTGAATTGTGCCATGTAGGCGAATGCCATCAATTTTTTTATCTTGTCTGATTTGTTCTGCTAGTGGCTCGATTGCCAGGGCAAAAAGAAGGGGTGAGAGTGGACACCCTTGTCTGGTGCCATTAGATATTGGGAAGGGGGGTGAGGCAAAGCCTAGACCTCTAACTACTGCTGTGGGAGTGGAATAAAGAGCCTGTATCGCTTTGATAATTTGATCTGGGAAACCAAAAATTTTAAGAGCTTCCCATAAGTAGGACCATCTAACGTGGTCAAAAGCCTTCTCTGCATCCAATGAGATGACAGAGAATGGCCTATTTAGTCTGGTGGATTCAGTGCAGATGTTTAGGAGACGTCTAGTATTGTCTGGCCCCTCGCGGTGAGGGATAAATCCTACTTGGTCTAAGTTTATGAGTTTCGGGAGTAATTTAGAGATACGTGTAGCAAATAATTTAGCATAAATTTTAATGTCTAAATTAATCAAGGAGATTGGCCTGTAATTGGAGCATAAGGATGGGTCTTTTTGGGGTTTAGGAATAGTAATCACCGTTGCTTCCAAGAATTCCTGACTAAACCTACCCTGTTCTCTAGCGTGATTAAAAAATCTTAAGAGTAGTGGGGTTAGTTCGTTTGTGTATGTTTTGTAGAAGGCTGCTAAGTAGCCATCTGGACCCGGAGCTTTAAAAGGTTTTAGATGCTTTATTACGTGTTTGATTTCCTTAGAGGTAAAGGGGGATGAGAGTGTTTCTTGGTCGTCAGGTGACAATGAGGGGAGCTTTAAGCTGCGAAGGAAGGAGCATATTTTGTCAACAGGAGTTAGTTTGTCGCTTGCATTTTTTTCTAAATTGTACAGGTTTGAGTAAAATTTCTCAAAACAAGTACCAATGTCTGAGGGTTTGCGGTATGTCTGGTTCTCAAATTGGATATGGTGAATTCTTGAGGTACTCGCTCTGTTTTTAAGTTTATTTGCTAGTAGTGTATCTGCTTTGTTACTCTTATGGTAAGTAATCTGTTTCAGTTTAAATAAGTTAGCCTGGGTGCGTTTTAGCTCTAGTTGGTTAATATGGTTTTTAATCTGTATAATTTGAGCTGTGGTTTCATCTGAGGGTGTACTTCTATTTAGGAGTTCTAGTCGACGCAATTCAATATGAGATTTGGAAAGGGGTAGGCCAGATAGTTTTTTAAGATGAGCTTGTTTTTTAATTATGAGACCTCTAAAGGTGGCCTTTGCCGCCCCCCATAGTGTGTCGTCTCTGACCTGATTATTGTCATTAGTTTGGCAGTAGAAGGTTATTTCTTTTCTCAAGGTTTCCTTAAATGCAGCATCCTGTAGGATGTCATGCGGGAGGCGCCAAGAAGGCTTCACATTATGTCGCTCCGCTGAGCGGAGAGTTACTGAAACTAGGTCATGATCAGACCATGGGCATAGGGAGATGTTAGAATGTTTGACTTGGTCAAGGGTTTCTGCTGAGCAAAAAACATAATCGAGTCTGGAGTATGTTTTATGGGGGAATGAGAAGTGAGTGTAGTCTCTATCTCTGGCATGAAGTGTACGCCATACATCGAAGTAGCAGAAGTGGGTAATTATTTGTCTGAACTTTTGGGAAAGTTGAGCAGGAGGGGTGGTGTGTTTTGTCCGGGCAGTTCTTTTTCTGTCTAGTGCTGGATCCCAAGTCATGTTGAAGTCCCCCGCTAGCAACACTCTGCCTATTTTTATCCGGTCAACTGTGTGTAGGATCCGTTTGAGGTATCTAGGCTGATGTGAGTTAGGTAGATAGATAGAAACTAAGGTATGATCAGTATGGTCTAGCTTACATGTTAGAATGAGAAATCTAGATTGGGGGTCTTTTAGAACTTGGATTGGTTCGTAAGCTATTCTTTTATGGATTAGAATTGCCGTACCTCTGGCTTTTTTTGAAAAAGAGGTGTATTCGAGGACAGTGTAGTCTTTAGATATTGTGCAAGGAGGATTGTCTGACGACCAATGTGTCTCCTGAAGGAATGCTACGTCAGGGTTATGGAATTTGAGTGATCTAGCTAAAAGGCTACGCTTATGTGGGGAGTTTAGGCCTCGTACATTATGGGTTAGTATTTTGAGGGGTGGCATAGAGAGGTATGGGGAGTAGGTCAGGTCTTTTAATACTGAGAGTTAGTGTAAATGGGGAGGATAGGGGGAGGGAAATAGGCAACAGATAGTGCGAAGAAAAGTTAGCGAAAATAGTTCGCTATGGTGGAGCCCTAGTGTGGGCTGCCTGTGGTGGGGGGCGAGAAGCTAACAGAAACAGGGGTCTTTGGAATGGACCCTGCTCCGCAGTAATCATTGTAAATTAACTTGCTATTACATATGTGCAATACTTAAATTAAGACAACAACCTTAAAATAACAATCTAACACATAACTTAATTGTACTATCTAATAGTAAACTTTTCAAACTTTAACTCAGACTCATTTATGATCTGTTGGAGACAGGTCAAACTTCCAGGTTAAATAAAGTCTAGGTAAGTTCCATTAGAGGCTACCAGACGTGTTTTTACGGTGGGTTAGTTTTAGGTTTCTTGGCTCTTTGCTCTTTAATAGTCCATTCGGGAGCCGAAGCTCTCAGCTTTGGGTAGGTTGGCTGTAACGGTGGAGGTTGTTCCTGGTGTAGGCCCCATGTGGCCAGGAGAGCCATACCTTGAGGTATGGAGTTAATTGTGTGGCTCTGGTTGTTTCTGGTGACCACTAGGTTTGTAGGATGGCCCCACCTGTATTTAATATTGGCCTTCCTGAGTGTCAGGGTAATTTGTTGAAAGGTTTTACGGTACTGTAGGGTATGAGTTGACAGGTCAGGCAGGAGTTGAACATCCTTGAATTTTTCTGGCATAGGCGGTCTTTTGAAGGCTGCTTGCATAAGTTTATCTTTATATATGTAGCTGTGAAAGCAGACAATTACATCTCTTGGTTTGTCGGCTGGAGTAAGCCGTGATCTTAAAGCTCTATGGGCTCTCTCCATTGTATCAGTGTGTCCATCTGGGGTGCCCACGAGTACTGTAAACAGCTCCTTTAGGTAGGGTTGGAGATGAGTATTTTCTACGGTTTCTGGAATGCCCCTAAACCGGATATTATTTCTGCGAGATCTGTCTTCAATGTCTGCCATTTTAAATTCAAGTTGAGTCATCTGATCTGCTAGGGTTTCAGAGTAAGTGAGCAGGTTTGATTGATCTACTGCTAGATCATCCTGTTTCCGCTCTAGTGCTTCAACTCTTTCTCCAATCTCTGAGATTTCCTTTTTCAGTTCCGCAGAGGACCGTTGAATTTCCTGGGTGATAGAGCGTGTTTGACTGGCCAACATATGTTGTAGGGTAGCCTTAGTAATGTAATGATGTGATGGCGCTTCTGAGCGCACACTGGAATGAGATTCAGCATCGATCGACTCAGGGTCGCTCATCTCCTCGTTGGTGACAGGGTTAGATTCCTTTCCTGATTGAGTAAAGTGATCATAAACAGTCTTCTGAGTGTTAGTGGAGGGTTTCCCCTGACGTCTGGGCCCGTGGGGCATTGTGTTAAGACTGTTAGGTATGTCTGTAGGTTAAAGATTAACACCAACCTTCTCTTATAGAGCGCTCTGAAAACAATCTGAAAAGTATAAAGCACCGTACAGTAAAGTTTACTAGGTCTGATATGTATTGCTAGACTGCGGAGCAGGGGTCAATAACACTTTCTATATTTATGACATTTTGTTACAGTTTCAAATAATAGGTAGTAATTGAACCCTTCAGTCCCAACATATAAATGCAAGTATGTGAGTCACTGGCACCCCAAGGAGTGGTGGGATACGACTATATAGAAGGGAAAAAGGAGAAGGGAAGTGACCAGCCCAGACTAGTTGGACCGGAAAGGGAGAGGTGCCAGAGAGAATTAACAGACAGTGTAACTCAGTGGCATATATTCAGACTGCGGAGCAGGGACTCTCAACATTTCCTCTGTTTATGGCATTCTGTTAAAACATCACATAGCAGACAGTAATTGTGCCTTTCAACATTAGAATACAAGCTAAAGTGAATAGGTCCCTAGCACCTCAGGGAGAGACGGGATACGACTTTGCAGAAGGGGAAAAGGAGAGGGGAAGTGACCAGTCCAGACTAGCTGGACCGGAAAGGGAGAGGTGCCGGGGTAAGCCTGCTACTAGTGTAAGTCGAGAGAGCACTGGATGTGTGTTAACGGGTTACCCCACTAGTGAGATATTAAGAGGGGGGGTGTAATGTAACAGGTGGAACAGGAATGTAAATGGTTGTATTAGTTTTCAGGATCTGATGTTTCTCTTAGGTCACGTGGGTGAGGGATGAGGGCAGGTTGCGTTCTGTAATAATAAGAGTGTAGTGTGGTGTAACCTAGGTGTGCATGATGAGTGTGTGTCAGTATATGGGAGGTTGAAGGTAAGTTCTATATGAATGTGCAGTAGAGGGGAGTGTTCTGGTTCTAGTCTGGTTTAAAAGTGTTGGCCAGGGGTATGTTGTGCTGGTGTGATGGGTGAACCTGAGAGGTTGTCAGTGTGTTATACCAATCCTGAAAGGTGTCTTGGTGTCTAGAACAGGCAAAGGTAAGTAGTGTGGCTATTCTATATGATCAGGACTCATAAACCTAGGAACAACACATACAAATAGCAATACAGTGAAAATAAATGCACTCCACCCTGTTTGCAACAGGAAACATTTGGCTGACGCAGCAGCTAGGTAAAAAATAAAGGGTAAAGCACTTGGTGTCCTAAGTTATTACTCTGAGGATAGGATTGACTTAGATTGCTGTCAGGTAAGGGCTAGTGCTATCAGACACCACCCTGAGGGGTGCATTACCAGATAAGAAGGGATTGTTCAGATTGTCTGAGTAAGGTGTCTATGAGATAACTATGTGAGAAAATTTTCTGTCTCCAGAGACTCAGATGGGGAAGGTAATCTATGCTTTTAAATTGGTTCTTCTGTCTCCATAAGTGTTACCCAGGAGAAGGCTACAGGGCCTTGTATATTGCAGGGTGTTTGTAACTTTAATCTCAGGTATTTAATTTCAGGACCCCCTCTGAAAGACTGTTAGGGGTACTCCTTTTAAGTTCCTCACAATTATATTGTCAGTTCAGTGGCTACCGGCAAGTGTGAGTTTTTTTTTTTTTTGCAGAATGCCAGACAGGCCTCAGCCTCTCAGTAGGGGACTCCTTATGATTCCAATGAGCTGGGCCTCACAGCACATTTATCATATCCAGCTTTATAAGTTGCTTATGAGTAGGGCTGCTATGTACGGCTAGGCTTAAAGGTTAGGCTGTTTATATCAGGTCTGTCCCCCTTAGCTCCCTCTACTTTCGATTCGGTCCCTCTTACCTCCGAGTATGGAAGGGCCTCCGGTGTCAGGCGACAGGTTCCCCAAGACTGCTGCCCTCTCCGTCTTGTGTCAAATAGCCGGTTCTTTCCGGGCAGCCAGTGTGTTCCCAGCGGGGTACACTAGCGGTCTGTCTGAGCGGCCTTCTGCCGCGCTTGCGTGGGGGAGGTGAGGCGCCTGGAAATATGGCGGAGCTTCGCGCCAAAATCTGCCGGGAGGAAAGGAGTCCAGGTCCCGTCCAGAGGAGCCACCTGTGCCGCTCACCAGGGTAGCAGTCAAGGTTCTGTTGATCCGCCGGGAAGTGGGTAGATGTGCCCCCGGCTGCAACTCTTAACCGGGTAAGCGGGTTGTTATGATGGAGACCGTGGGACCATGCGGCTTCTCAAGGTGGCGGTCCGATGGCGACCTAGAAGGGCTGTTTGCTCATCGAGGGGGTGCTTGAGAGGCAGACAGTGTTCCAGTATTGGACCCCGATCCTCCGAAGCAGTTCTGTGGTGGCTTCTCCAATGGCTGGGGCACTCTTAGTCTGTCTGCTACCGGGAGTCCGCAAATGTGTTAGAATAATCAAATTTAGGCAGATTCTGCTCTCACGCACTAATTTAACTATTAGTATACTTCTTATGCCCATAAAGAGGGGAAAAATATAGGCAAAAAAGCACTTTAACAGAGCGCAATTGCAGGAGCTTCTCTGCAACACGTCCGTCTCTGTAAGCGGTTAACTCCGCCCCCCGAGCTCACATTCTATTGGCTGATTGGAATAGACAATAGGATAAAAGCTTAATCCTCTTGGCTGATTGCAACAGCCAATAGGATTTTTCCCCTTTTATTCCGATTGGCTGATAGAATTCTATCAGCCAATCGGAATGTAAGGAACGCCATTTTGGATGACGTCACTTAAAGAGAAACTTCATTCTACAGCGACCATCGTAAGAAGAGGATGCCCTGCGCCGGATGTCTAGAAAATGGACCCGCTCCACGCCGGATGGATGAAGATAGAAGATGCCGTCTGGATGAAGACTTCTGCCCACTTGGATGAAGACTTCTGCTCACTTGGATGAAGACTTCTGCCCACTTAGATGAAGACTTCTGCCGGCTTCGATGAGGACTTCTTCCCACTTGGATGAAGACTTCTGCCGCCTGGATGAGGATGGATGTCCAGTCGAAAACTGTAAGTGGATCGTCGGGGGTTAGTGTTAGCTTTTTTTTAAGGGTTTATTGGGTGGGTTTTATTTTTAGCTTAGGGTTTGGGCACCATAAAAGAGATAAATGCAATGGTTAGCTTAGATTTATTTAGATAGAATTTTATTTGGGGGGTTTGGATGTGTGGGTGGCGGGTTTTACTGTTGGGGGGTTGTTTGTATTTTTTTTTACAGGTAAAAGAGCTGATTTCTTTGGGGCAATGCCCCGCTAAAGGCCCTTTTAACCCCTTTATGACCAAGGACGTGCCAGGAAAGTCCTACAAAAAAACACCCTTAACGACCAAGGACATTCCTGGCACGTCCTCTGGGGTTTGAAACTGTGGAAGCGATCCTGGTTGCTTCCAGCTGCTTCCAGGGTATTGCAGTGATACCTCGATATTCAGGCATCTCTGCAATACTATTTTTACCCCACCGATGCAGAGAGAGCCACTCTGTGGCCCTCTCTGCATCGGACATCGATGGCCGCAATTGTTGGTGGGTGGGAGCCGACGTGGGAGACGGGTGGGCGGTCATCGATGAATGGCTGATGAAAGAGGGGGCGGGATCATGGGCTGAGAAGCCAGGGGAGCGCACGGACGCATGTGCGTGCATTGGGGGGCGCGGGGTGGTCACGAGCACGGGGCGAGAGCGGGTGGGAACCGCTACATTACAGAAATTTATTTGAGAAAAGTGGGAGAGAGGGGGAGGGAAGTTTTATAAAATGAATCTAAGGGATCTAGGAGGGGGTGGGGGGATTTGTCTTTGGGGTGGAAGATACACTACAAAAATAAAATAAAAAAAATCATTTTTTTTGTAAACTGGGTACTGGCAGACAGCTGCCAGTACCCAAGATGGCAGACAATAAGGTAGAGGGGGGAGGGTTAGAGAGCTGTTTGGGGGGGATCAGGGAGGCTAAGGGGGGATTCTACACATCAGCATATGTAAATATGCTAAACATATAAAAAAATTCAAAAGATACCTTTTATTTTAGTTTTGGCAGACTGTTGGTAAATATTTTCAGTGAGAAACCTAAAATTGTGAAAAATGTAAAATTTTTTTTTACTTGATTGCATTTGGCGATGAAATGATGGCATGAAATATACCAAAATGGTCCTAGATAAATACTTTGGGTTGTCTACTACACTAAACTAAAGCTAAAATTAACCCTACAAGCTCCCTTCATGCCCCCTAATTAACCCCTTCACTGCTGGGCATAATACACTTGTGGTGCACAGTGGTATTTAGCGGCCTTCTAATTACCAAATATCAATGCCAAAGCCATATATGTCTGCTATTTCTGAATAAAAGGGATCCCAGAGAATCATTTACAACCATTTGTGCCATAATTGCACAAGCTGTTTGTAAATAATTTCAGTGAAAAACCTAAAGTTTGTGAAGCAATTTGTGAACAAGTGAACGTTTTTTTTTATTTGATTGCATTTGGCGGTGAAATGGTGGCATCAAATATACCAAAATGGGCCTAGATCAATACTTTGGGATGTCTTCTAAAAAAATATATACATGTCAAGGGATATTCAGGGATTCCTGAAAGATATCAGTGTTCCAATGTAACTAGCGCTAATTTTGAAAAAAAAAAAATGGTTTGGAAATAGCAAGTGCTACTTGTATTTATTGCCCTATAACTTGCAAAAAAAGCAAAGAACATGTAACCATTGGGTATTTCTAAACTCAGGACAAAATTTAGAAACTATTTAGCATGGGAGTTTTTGGTGGTTGTAGATGTGTAACAGATTTTGGGGGTCAAAGTTAGAAAAAGTGTGTTTTTTCCATTTTTTCCTCATATTTTATAATTTTTTTTATAGTAAATTATAAGATATGATGAAAATAATTATATCTTTAGAAAGTCCATTTAATGGCGAGAAAAACGGTATATAATATGTGTGGGTACAGTAAATGAGTAAGAGGAAAATTACAGCTAAACACAAACACCGCAGAAATGTAAAAATAGCCTTGGTCCCAGACGGTCAACAAATGGAAAAGTGCTCTGGTCACAAAGGGGTTAAGGGCTATTGGCAGTTTAGTGTAGGCTAGGGTTTTTTTTATTTTGGGGGGGGGGGGCTTTTTTATTTTGATAGGGCTATTAGATAAGGAGTATTTTCGTTTTTTATTTTTGATCATTTCGTTTTTTATTTTGTGTAATTTAGTGTTTATTTTTTTGTAAATTAGATAATTAATTTTATTTATTTAACTTTTTTATTTTATTGTAATGTTAGTTTTTAGTGTAAGGCAGGTGAGGTTTTATTTTACAGGTAACTTTGTATTTATTTTAACTAGGTAGTTAGTAAATAGTTAATAACTATTTACTAACTAGTCTACCTAGTTAAAATAAATACAAACTTACCTGTGAAATAAAAATGAAACCTAAGCTAGATACAATGTAACTATTAGTTATATTGTAGCTAGCTTAGGTTTTATTTTACAGGTAAGTTTGTATTTAGTTTTAAATAGGTTATTTAGGAAATAATTGTAAGTTTTATTTAGATGTATTTTAATTATATTTGTTAGGTGGTGTTAGGTTTAGGGGTTAATATATTTATGTAGTGATGTGGGAGGGCGGTGGTTTAGGAGTTAATAGGCTTATTATAGTGGCGACAATGTCGGGGAGCGGCAGAATAGGGGTTAATAAATTTTTTAAGTGGCGGCGATGTCCGGAGCGGTGGATTAGGGGTTAATCATTTTATTTTAGTGTTTGTGATGCAGGAGGGCCTCGGTTTAGGGGTTAATAGGTAGTTTATGGGTGTTTAGTGTACTTTGTAAAGTTTAGTTATGAGTTTCTATGCTACAGCTTTGTAACGTAAAACTCATAACTACTGACTTTAGATGGCGGTACGGATCTTGTGGTTATAGAGTGTACCGCTCACTTTTTGGCCTCCCAGGCAAACTCGTAATACCGGCGCTATGGAAGTCCCATTGAAAAAGGACTTTTTAAAAAGTTCGGTACTGATGTTGCGTGACGGCCAAAAATCTGTGCGGTACACCTATACCTACAAGACTTGTAATAGTGGCATTAGGGAAAAAGCATTGTTATGAAGCATAGCAATGCTTTTTCACTCATAACGCCAAACTCGTAATCTAGCTGTTTGCCTGTAAAAACAAACATACATAAATACATATGTACACATATATATTATACATTATATTCTAACATGTAAGATCTCATATCTTTGAGCCCTCTCCATGGTGTATTTGTATCCTTGTTCTGAATAAAGATGTTTTCTTTTGACTGTTGCTCTGTAGCAGCTTGTCTTCCTTGCCTGTGACGTTTTTGTGGCTTTGTCCGCCGCCTCCAGCCGGCTCCATGCAGCCTCTGTTCTGTTTCCTTTCCCCTGCGACCTGGACACAACTTCATTCCTGGGAGGATCTGAGCGGCGTCTCTCTCTTTTTTCTCATATCTTTGAGCCCTTATAACGTTTGTGTGCAATATGTTTTTTGAATCATTTTATTAGATAGTGTTATTATGAGTGTAACTGTACTTTGTAATGTATCTTTTATGTGTTTTGTGCAACATTTATGTTTTGTGAAACAGT
The DNA here is from genome assembly GCF_027579735.1 of Bombina bombina. Lineage (NCBI taxonomy): Eukaryota > Metazoa > Chordata > Amphibia > Anura > Bombinatoridae > Bombina > Bombina bombina. The sequence goes on from NC_069502.1 coordinate 926,027,913, forward strand.
CAACCAGAGCTCTGAAGTCACGGTAATCATTCTAACGTAAATTGAGATGGCGCTCAAGGGATCACATTTACTTTCAACTTGTAATACCAGCGGTAAGCTCCACTCGTAATCTGGTCCAAAATAGCTTATAGTGCAATTTTAACCTAACCAAATAAAATATAGGTCATAGTAAACATAATGTATAGATATGTTCAGAGCACCTCCTCTAGAGACATGAAACCCAAATGTTTTCTTTTTTTATGATTCAGATAGAGCATAGCTTTTTAACAGCTTCCCAATTTACTCCATTAACAATTTTGCTTCATTCGTTTAGTATCCTTGATTTAAGGAGCAGCAATACACTACTGGGAGCTAGCTCAAAACATCAGTAAGCCAATGATATGAGGTATATATGTGCAACCACCAATAAGCAGCTAGCTCCCAGCTCCTAACCCTACCTAGGTTTACTTTTCTACAAAGGATAACAATATAAAAAAGCAAATTAGATAATAGAAGTAAATTAGAAAATTATTTAACATGCTATGCTCTATCTGAACCAAGAAAGAAAAATGTTTATGTTTTATGTCCCATTAAACATCTACAGTTGTGCTTTTACCACACTTCCTAGATAGGCTGAAAAGTAAATTCTGTAACCTGCATTTCAAATAAATGGTTTTTCAATTTTATTAAATCCTGTGTTACAGATTTTGTGTTTTGACAGTCTTGGGTATGTGAGAGAAAGCACAATTTATTTTTAACCAACAGAGGTGTTTAATGACTCTTTAATAAATAGATATGTCCTAAAACATTCAAAGTAATTTGTTATTTCTGGGATTATTTTTTATTTTTTTACTGAAACCTTCTAATAATTATGGAATCTTTTAAAATATTTTTGTTATATAAAGAAATAGCGGAAAAAGAGACATGTAAATACAGAGGGAATTATTTGAAATATTGTTTGAGTGAAATTAATCCAAGAAAATGTTTTTACCTTCCCCAGTAAAATATTAGTTTTCCATCCACATATTGACTCAGGTGGGACTTAACAGATGAGCCTTGGTAAAGGAATAAACTGTTCCCAAAACATAGTAATGGAATTGTGAGCTGTGCAAATGATTTAACATATCAAATTTATGATGAACTCCACCCTTTATCACCTCACCAGACACAGTTGTTTATAAATTAAGAATTTTGAAAAGACCGTACTCAGAGCATATTACCAGATTTACACTCAATAGACACTTTATAAAGTACACATTTTCCCCTAAAATAGCTTAAATTAATTGTGGCATGGATTCAACAAGATGTTGGAAAAATTGTTTGGATATTCTGGTTCATATTAACATCATAGCATCCACAGTTGCTTTACCTAGGGAGTGTCACAGCACTATTGGCATTATGGGTAATGCATAATGTCTTCTGTGGAGATTACCTTATGGAGAAATAAAAAAGCACTGTAAACATAACATTTAAAGAGACAGTGAATTAAAAGGACAGTGAAGTTAAAGGGACAGTAAAGTCAAAATTAAACTTTAATGATTAAGATAGAGCATGCAATTTTAAACAACTTTCCAATGTACTTGTATGATCAAATTTGCTATGTTCTATTGATATTGTATGTACATATGCTTAGCAATGCTGCAGCTGATTGGTGGCTACAGACATTTGTCTCTTGTTATTGGCTCACCAAATGTTTTCAGATAGCTCCCAGTAGTGCATTGCTTCTCCTTCAACAAAGGATTCCTATAGAATGAAGCATTTGATAACAGAAATAATTTGTTTAAAATTGTATACTCTATCTAAGTCACGAAAGAAACATTTTGGGGCACATTTATCAAGCTGCATACGGAGCTTGAGGCCCCTTGTTTGATCCTTCAGGCTCGCGGGAAACAAAAGTTATGAAGCAACGGTCAAGAGCTCAGGGAATGCAGTTGCTCCTTACCTAGACAACATTCTGGAACAGACTTCTTCTCCCCAGATGGCTCAGGAACATTCAAATGTTCTTCAGTTCCTTTGTACCCATGACTGGAAAATGTATCTCACAAAGAGCCCTCTACTTCCTCATAGATTTTGTATCAGACTATCCCCCACAGATCAACACAGACTCAAAGTGCAGAAGACCTGTGCCCTTTTTCAACAATCTCATCTTCCTAAAAGGCTTCAATATATGGAAGTGGTTGGCGTCTGATGCCGTACCCTTTGCCAGATTCCATTAAAATCCTTTGCGGCTACGAATGTTGCAACAATGAAATGGAGATTACAACACTTTGTCTCAGAAAATCTCTTTAGATTTTAAGACAAAATAATTTCTTACTGGGTGGCAAACTCAGAAAGCTTTAATTACCTTGGCAGCTTGGCATAAAGCTTTCATTTGCAAAGCATGCTTGGTAGCAGGGTAGTCTCCCCAGAACAAATTATGGCTCATTCTACTAGAGAAGTTGCTACCTCTTCCATTGAACAGGCAGCTACTTGGTCATCTTTATGTACTTTTACCATATGTTACCATTTTTCAGTTCTTTTGACAGACTTGCATTTTAGCCAATCAGTGCCCTCTCACAAGTAACTCCATGAGTTTGAGCACGTTATCTATATGGCACACATGAACTAACGCCCTCTAGCTGTCAAAAACTGTCACATGCATTCAGATAAGAGGCTGCCTTTAATGGCTTAGAAATTAGCATATTAGCCTACCTAGGTTTAGCTTTCAACAAAAGAATACCAAGAGAACAAAGCAAATTTGATGATTAAAGTAAATTGGAAAGTTGTTTAAAATCGCATGCCCTATCTGAATAATAAAAGTTTTGACTAGACTGTCCCTTTAAATACTTACCATTTTGTTACTGTGAACAGACTGCTGATTCTTCGCCCGCATATTCTTCTGTATTTTGCAGATCGATGACGAATCGTGCTTCCTCCAATTGTTGTGTGCCCCCATTGGCATCCAGCTCATGGGGCATGCAACGATTGGAGGAAGCCTGGATTCATCATCAATATGCAAAATACAGAAGGAGATGCGGGTGGAGGATTGGCGGCCTGTTTACCAAAACAAAATGGTAAGTATTTATCTGGGTTTCACCTGACTTTGCTTGTTGTTTGTATCTTTTTGATATGGCTACCATTTCTCTCACCTGTGTTTTCTCCTTGCCTGAAGCAGAGTATGTAACACTGCTCACTACACAAAGACTCCCTCTCCCTCTTATGGCCAAACTGGAAAACATTATCACTGAGAGACAGGTTGCAGTCCCAGAATGATGATGTCATCACTTACTATTTAAGTGCCTCAGTTCAGTCTGCCTTTGCCCTTGTGTTGTCACTGACTTCTATGTGAAATCCTGTATTTCTGACTCTGTGTATTCCCTGGCTTGTTTGATGTCCCTTCTGGTTCCTGATCGCTGGGTTGTTCCTGATTTCACAGATCTTTATGTTCCTGACTTTGGCTATGTCTGACTACTTGCTTTAGTTCCTGGCCTGGTTTGTCTGACTACCCGCTCTGGCTTTGACCCCTGGTTTGTTATTTTGCTTATGGGTTTGTTATAATATTTTGTTATTTTTTTTATAATAATGGTGTGATTAATTTAGCATTTCATGTCTCTGTCTGGTTCCTGGTACCCTGACATTACACAAGGGCCATGAACCCTGACAATGCTAATAATCCACCTTTGCCCACCATCATTTTCAGGATGGAGGAACAGAATCACTGCACAGATCAATTTGCACTAGCCCTGCAAACCCTTCTGACTCACACAGCACACTTGGCTCAGAGCGCTTCACAACCTGTTGCTGGTCCTGCTCCTGTTACCATTGCTGCACCTAGTATAACCAGGAATATGAATAGTTCTGCACCTCTACCCCAGCATTATGGAGGCGATCCTAATCAGTGCACAGGTTTTTTTGAACCACGTGGGCATATATTTTGAGATGTTACCTCTGGCGTCTCCCACTGACAGAGCTAAAGTGGGATTTCTCATCTCATTACTCTCTGACACAGCTCTTGCTTGGGCTAATCCCATGTGGAAGACTAAAAAACCTGTGATATATAATTACCTTGAATTTGTGGCCTCCTTTCAAAGGGTATTTGATGTCTCCCTTCTCCTCTGCTGCCAAACATCTCATGTCCATTCAGCAAGGTACGAGAACTGTAGCCCAGTATGCCATTGAGTTCCTTTTGCAGCAGATGTAGGTTGGAACAATGAAGCCCTTGTTGCCACCTTCTCTCATGGGCTTTCCGATGCGATTAAAGACGAAATTGCTGCCAAAGTTTTACTACAGGATCTCGAGGCCCTGGCATCTTTTCTAATACTAATTGACATCAGACTCGGAGAGAGACCTTCCTTCAAGGAGAGCTTGCAGAAGCCCCATGTCCAGTTGGCTCTTACATTTTTGTGCCCACCCATGCCTCCCTCACCTCCCATGTCTTCTGGTTTCTAGACACCAGGTCCTGCTGAGCCTATGCAGTTGGGATTCATGCGCCTCTCCATGGCGGAGAGGGTGTTTAGGAGGAGGGAGGGGCTCTGACTCTCTTTTTGGGCTACAAGTTCACCTTTTAAAGTCTTGTCCTACCCAACTGGGAAATACTCACACCTAAGGTCCTGTTGGGGACAGACTTTGGGTGGCTTATCCTCATCTCTGAAGCCTCAAAAAGAGAGAACTTTGGTCACAGTTGTCCTTTCCTGGATGGACTCCTCCATAGTCACCCAGGCTCTTGTAGACTCCGGGACTGTGGGTTATTTCATTGACAGTGCTTTTGTAACACAAAACTCTATTCCAGTTTAACCTCGGTCAGCTACACTTGCTAGTGAGGCCATTTATGGCAGGCCCCTTCAGCCCGCACTCGTCACTCATGAAACTGCTCCGTTATCCATGGCTTTTAGGGCTCTCCATAATAAAACTCTCCAGTTCCAGGTGATAACCTCTCTGAATTTTCCAGTTGTTCTGGGTTATCCCTGGCTCAAAAAACACAACCCCAGTCTCAACTGGTGTAGGTCCAAAATATTGTCATGGTCCCCGCAATGCACTTTCACTTGTCTCCGGAAACCAGCTAAAGTCTTGTGCACGTCTTTGATATTTAGACTGCCAGAGGAGTACCAAGAGTTCCAAGATGCTTTTGACAAAGTGTGGGCCAGTAAGTTGCCTCCTCAATGGTCTTACGATTGCACCATAGACCTGCAACCCGGAGTCATTCCTCCTTTGTGTCGGGTTTACCCTCAGTTTGTGGAGAATAAATCAATGGAGGAGTATGTTGACAATGCTTTATCGCTGGTGTTCATCCATAAATCCTTTTCTCCAGCAGGGGCTGACTTCTTCTTGGTGAAGAAGGAGGGTGGCGAGTTAAAATTATGAGGCCTATTTATCAAAGGTCTGTCGGACCTGATCCGACAGTGTGGATCAGGTCCGACAGACCTCACTGAATGCGGAGAGCAATATGCTCTCCGTATTCAGCATTGCACTAGCAGCTCTTGTGAGCTGCTGGTGCAACGCCGCCCCCTGCAGATTTGCGGGGGGCGTCAATCGACCCGATCGTACTCGATCGAGTTGAATTGTGGAGATCTCTGTCCGCCTGCTCAGAGGAGGCGGACAGGTTATGTAGCAGCGGTCTTTAGACCGCTGCTTCATAACTGCTGTTTCTGGTGAGCCTGCAGGCTCATCAGAAACACAGGCCCTCAAGCTCCATCCGGAGCTTGATAAATGGGCCCCCATGTATCTATTATTTATTCCGCTTATCACGGAACTCTTTGACCGCCTTAAGGGAGATACAGTTTTTGCTAAACTCGATCTGAGAGGTGCTTACAATCTCATTAGGATCAAAGAGGGCCTGGAAAACAGTATTTAATACAAGGAGCGGACATTATGGATATCTTGTAATGCTCTTTGGCCTATGAAATGCTCCCGCTATTTTCCAGGAGTTTATTATTTATGTCCTACAAGATATGTTACAACAGTGTGTGTCGTGGTGTACTTAGACAACATCCTTGTACACTCACCCTAACTTGAGGCTCACCTTTCTGTTGTCACATGGGTACTTAAAAAACTACGTGAGAAAGGCCTGTTTTGCAAACCCGAGAAATGTGAGTTTCATAAAACTCAAGTCACCTACCTAGGTTATGTTATTTCTGCTGCAGGGTTCTACATGGATCCTGACAAGTTATCTGCAGTTCTTCAGTGGCCTCGCCCAGTTGGTCTTAGGTCCATTCAACATTTTTTGGACTTCGACAAATACTATAGGAAGTTTATTAAAAACTTTTTTTCCTTGGTCAAACCTGTAAAGAGAATGATCCACTCCATTGGTCTCCTACTGTAATTCAGGTCTTTGAGAGTCTTAAAACTGCCTTTACTGCCACCCCAGTTCTGGCTTAAACCTGATCTGCCTTTCATTTTAGAGGTTGATGGGTCTGAGACAGGAGTAGGCACCCTCTCATCTCAGTGTCCCTTGCATCCATGTGGTTTCTTCTCTAAGAAATTGTCCCCAGTGGAATGCAACTATGAAATTGATGACAGGGAATTATTGGGCATAATTTTGGAGGCACCTTCTCAAAAGTACTAGGGTCCCGGTGCTCATACTCACTGTCCATAAAAATTTGACTTACCTTTCTGGAGCTAAACATTTGTCGCCTCAACAGGCCAGATGGGCACTATTTTTGTGTCGATTGAATTATGTGGTTTCCTACCTGCCTGGGAGTAAGAATGCTAGGGCTGATGCCCACTATCGTAAATGTTTGCCTCTGTCCAAAGAGGAGTCTGTTCCCACTCCTGTTATACCTTCTGACCAAATTTGGCCACAATACGTACCACTTTGACTTCTCTCTTGGGGGTGGAGATCTTGGCCACACAAACCAATGCCCCTCCAGAGAAACCTAGTGGCAAGTGCTTTGTACCAAACTATAGCACACTTACCACTACCCTAAATCCGCAGGTCACCCAAGCAAGAATCAAATTATTTGGTCTGTCTTTCGACAATTCTGGTGGCCAGGTCTTCGTTCTGCGTATGTTGCGTCCTGCTCTGTCTGTGAACAGAATAAGACTCCTCAACTCCTTCTGGTGGTTCTTCTTCAATCTAAAGCCAATGGTGAGCTTCCTTGGACACATCTATCCATGGACCATTGGAAACCTTCTTGTTTCCAATGACAAAATTGTTATTCTGATGGTTGTAGACCATTTTTCTAAAATGTCACATTGCATTCCTTTAAAGAGGTTGCCTACCGCTTAGGAGCTTGCTTCAATATTTGCCTGGGGGGGGGGGGGTCTTCCGTTTACATGGTTACCCAAGGAGATTGTCTCAGATTGGGATAGCCAGTTTGTCTCAAGATTTTGCAAGTCCTTTTGTGCCCAGATGGGGATCCAGAGGAACATCTCGGCCAACTCCGTTCCACTTGGGTGCATGTTCAGGATGGCCTTTATCGGCCGATGCAGTGCCAAAAGTTCCAGGCAGACCAACTACTTGCCTCCCGCAACTTTATCCTTTGTGTGCCTTCCAATAAACAGGATCCCCATTATGTTGGGCCTTTTTGAGTACTCCGACAGGTCAATCCGGTTGCCTACAATCTTGACCTTCCTCCTACCATGCGCATCTCCAATGTATTTCACATATCCCTCTTGAAACCATTGGTTTACCACTGTGTTGCCTCATCCCTGTACTATTTCTATTGACAACCATGAAGAATATGAGGTCAGCAGCATTATTGACTCTCGAATGTCCAGAGGTCGCGTACAGTATTTGGCTCACTAGAAGAAGCATTCTTGGGTTCCCTCCTTGGATGTTCATGCTCCCGCCCTCCTCTATGCCTTCCATGCCCGTTACCCCGATAGGCCTTTTGTCCTTCTGCAGGGGAGGGGTCATTGAGGGGAGGGTTCTGTCCGGGTTTCACCTAACTTCGCTTGTTATTTGCAGCTTTTTGTTATGGCTGCTATTTCTCTGACCTGTGTTTTCTACTTGACTGGAGCAAAGTGTGTAACGCTGCTCAATACACCCAGGCTACCTCTTATGTCCAAACTGGAGAACATCATCAGTGAGAGACAGGTTGCAGTCCCAGAATGATGATGTCATCACTTACTATTTAAGGGCCTCAGTTCAGTCTACCTTTTCAGTCTCTGACTTTTCTGTGAGTCCCTGTGTTCCAGACTCCGTGTATTATCTGGCTTGTTTGATGTCCCTTCTGGTTGCTGATCCGTGGACTGGTCCTGACTTTGCTGATCTTTGTGTTCCTGACCCCGGCTTGTCTAACTACTTGCTTTGGTTCCTGACCTGGCTTGGCTGACTACCTGCTCTGGCTTTGACTCCTGGCTTGTTATTTGGCTTTTGGGCTCAAAATAATTTTTTTTTATTTTTTAGAAAAGGTTTGATTAATTTAACATTTCACGTCTCTGTCTGGTTCCTGGTACCCTGACAGTATTTAAAAAAAAAAGTGTTTGTAAAGATTAATGAATTAACGTGTCCCTGGTTTTAAGAGTATTTTTAGATACTGGGCTTTAATTTGTTAAACTTTACAATTAATTTAAGAAACCTTTTTTTTTGCTGAGGCCAATTAGGAGTAGTTACAAATGTCACTAGAGTGTGCAGAACATATCAGTGTTAAGTCTGGAGAATGCACTTTTAATGTTTAACAGGAAGTAGAAAAGCCTCAATTTTCAGATTTAAATAACAGGAAAGGGGAACAAAATAAATATTAAATATATAAAATATATATTACAATTTGATTTTACTTCATATAATTAAACATTTTTATATTACAATCTCAAAGTGTTTAATGTAACTTAAATAAGACCAATGCTTTGAGGTATCTGTATTTGGTTCTTCATAGTTTCATTGGTCTATTCAAAAGTGGTGAAGTGCAACTGCCCAAAAATACCTATGTGTCTAGAGTAACAATCCCTTTGATGTCTTTATCTGCTTCTTCAATAACTTCTATTTTAGAATCTGGAATTACCAATATACAGGACACCTTTACTATAGAAGGTTCCATAGTACAACTTCATCCTTTTCTTTCTAACCCACCCCAAAAATATAAACTCTTAAACAGCATGTGCATAAGCTTTTGAAATCCATTACATGGATGTACTATTTAATATATGTTTATAGTTGCTGCCAGCATGAGATAATATAAAAGTATATTATCACACTTTGGATTTCCATTGCCTCCAGGATACTTTTCTTTGAATTTGTCATAACTGCTACTGTAAAAACAAACTATTCTTTATGGATAGAAGAACACAAGACTTGCACTATTACTGTAGCCAGGGTTACATCTGAAGGAAACCAAGTGGTATAAAGTCAGCCAAAGTGAGGAACGAAGCTGCAAACTATATCTCTGCACCACTGCCTTGGCTCATGCAACTGAGTTCTAGCTACTGCTGGCAGGAAATGTTGGTGTGTGTGCCTGAATAGTATTACAGTTACAGGTCTCTGTGGAACTGTTAGAGCTGTACACCCCTTATTCACATTTTATAGCAAGAAAACAGAGAGGGGGGTCTTGCTGAGGAAAATAGTCAAAAGCCCACAAGCAGCAATTAGGCATCAGAATAATGAAACTCTGAATGGCTGGTGGAATTTTAGCTTCCTCAATGGAAAGGCAGAGCCACAGTACAGAGGCATTTTGAAATAAAATAGAGGAAAAACTCGCTGACGCAGGACATCAGCAGAAATCAGATCCCTCAGAGCCTAAACCTACTTTTTCATTGGAGTTGTTCTTCCAACTGAAACAGACAAGGGTTTCTTGGAAAGGTACATCAAAAGTCTTGCGGAATTACATTTTTTTAACCCTTTGCAGCCTAAAAGGAAAATAAACAACATATTTTAAATGCAAATTATTTAACACATTATATCAACCTTTTGCAGACTTCCATGAAACAGTATGAGTTACTGACATGATACACTTTGGCAGCTAGTTATTTACAGCTAGATTTAGAGTTCTGCGGCCAAAGGGGTGCGTTAGCTACGCTGGCTTTTTTTCTCCCGCACCTTTTAAATACCGCTGGTATTTAGAGTTCACAGAAGGGCTGCTTTAGGCTCCAAAAAGGGAGCGTACAGGCATATTTACCGCCACTGTAACTCTCGATACCAGTGGTGCTTACGGACGCGGCCAGCTTCAAAAACGTGCTCATGCACGATTCCCCCATAGGAAACAATGGGGCTGTTTGAGCTGAAAAAAAACCTAACACCTGCAAAAAAGCAGCGTTCAGCTCCTAACGCATCTACATTGTTTCCTATGGGGAAACACTTCCTAAGTCTGCACCTAACACCCTAACATGAACCCTGAGTCTAAACACCCCTAACCTTACACTTATTAACCCCTAATCTGCTGCCCCCGCTATCGCTGACCCCTGCATATTATTATTAACCCCTAATCTGCCACTCCGTACACCGCCGCCAGCTACGTTATCCCAATGTACCACTAATCTGCTGCCCCTAACACCGCCGACCCATATATTATATTTATTAACCCCTAATCTGCCGCCCCCGCTATCGCTGACACCTGCATATTATTATTAACTCCTAATCTGCCGCTCCGTACACCTCCGCAACATACATTATAGTTATGTACCCCTAATCTGCTGCCCCTAACACCGCCGACCCCTATATTATATTTATTAACCCCTAATCTGCCCCCCACAATGTCGCCACCAGCTACCTACAATAATTAACCCCTAATCTGCTGACCGGAGCTTACCGCTACTATAATAAATGTATTAACCCCTAAAGCTAAGTCTAACCCTAACACTAACACCCCCCTAAGTTAAATATAATTTAAATCTAACGAAATAAATTAACTCTTATTAAATAAATTATTCCTATTTAAAGCTAAATACTTACCTGTAAAATAAATCCTAATATAGCTACAATATAAATTATAATTATATTGTAGCTATTTTAGGATTAATATTTATTTTACAGGCACCTTTGTATTTATTTTAACCAGGTACAATAGCTATTAAATAGTTAATAACTATTTAATAGTTACCTAGTTAAAATAATTACAAAATTACCTGTAAAATAAATCCTAACCTAAGTTACAATTAAACCTAACACTACACTATCAATAAATTAATTAAATACAATACCTACAAATTACTACAATTAAATAAACTAACTAAAGTACAAAAAATAAAAAAGAACTAAGTTACAAAAAATAAAAAAATATTTACAAACATCAGAAAAATATTACAACAATTTTAAACTAATTACACCTACTCTAAGCCCCCTAATAAAATAACAAAGACCCCCAAAATAAAAAAATGCCCTACCCTATTCTAAATTTAAAAAGTTCAAAGCTCTTTTACCTTACCAGCCCTGAAAAGGGCCATTTGCGGGGCATGCCCCAAATAATTCAGCTCTTTTGCCTGTAAAAAAACCCATACAATACCCCCCCAACATTACAACCCACCACCCACATACCCCTAATCTAACCCAAACTCCCCTTAAATAAACCTAACACTAAGCCCCTGAAGATCTTCCTACCTTATCTTCACCATGTCAGGTTCACCGATCCGTCCACCGAAGTCTTGATCCAAGCCTCCGAAATCTTGATCCAAGCCCAAGCGGGGGCTGAAGAGTGACGTCCATCCTCCGGCTGAAGTCTTGATCCAAGCGGGCAGAAGAGGACATCCGGACCGGCAAACATCTTCATCCAAGCCGCATCTTCTATGTTCTTCAATCCGATGACGACCGGCTGATCTTCAAGACCTCCAGCGCGGATCCATCCATCTTCACCGACGACTTCCCAACGAATGACGGTTCCTTTAAGGGACGTCATCCAAGATGGCGTCCCTCGAATTCCGATTGGCTGATAGGATTCTATCAGCCAATCGGAATTAAGGTAGGAAAATTCTGATTGGCTGATGGAATCAGCCAATCAGAATCAAGTTCAATCCGATTGGCTGATCCAATCAGCCAATCAGACTGAGCTTGCATTCTATTGGCTGATCGGAACAGCCAATAGAATGCGAGCTCAATCTGATTGGCTGATCGGATCAGCCAATCGGATTGAACTTGATTCTGATTGGCTGATTCCATCAGCCAATCAGAATTTTCCTACCTTAATTCCGATTGGCTGATAGAATCCTATCAGCCAATCGGAATTCAAGGGACGCCATCTTGGATGACGTCCCTTAAAGGAACCGTCATTTGTCGGGAAGTCGTTGGTGAAGATGGATGTTCTGCGTCGGCGGGATGAACATGTATCCAGAAGAAAGAAGATTGAAGATGCCGTTGATAGAAGACTTCAGTCGGATCATGGACCTCTTCAGCTCCCGCTTGGATGAAGACTTCAGCCGGATCATGGACATCTTCAGCCCCCCGCTTGGGCTTGGATCAAGACATCGGAGCCAGGACGGATCGGTGTGATACCCGGCGAGGTGAAGATAAGGTAGGAAGATCTTCAGGGGCTTAGTGTTAGGTTTATTTAAGGGGGGTTTGGGTTAGATTAGGGGTATATGGGTGCTGGGTTGTAATGTTGGGGGGGGGTATTGTATGTGTTTTTTTTACAGGCAAAAGAGCTGAATTCTTTGGGCATGCCCCGCAAATGGCCCTTTTCAGGGCTGGTAAGGTAAAAGAGCTTTGAACTTTTTAAATTTAGAATAGGGTAGGGCATTGTTTTATTTTGAGGGGCTTTGTTATTTTATTAGGTGGCTTAGAGTAGGTGTAATTAGTTTAAAATTGTTGTAATATTTTTCTAATGTTTGTAAATATTTTTTTATTTTTTGTAACTTAGTTCTTTTTTATTTTTTGTACTTTAGTTAGTTTATTTAATTGTATTTATTTGTAGGTATTGTATTTAATTAATTTAGTGTTAGGTTTAATTGTAACTTAGGTTAGGATTTATTTTACAGGTAATTTTGTAATTATTTTAACTAGGTAACTATTAAATAGTTATTAACTATTTATTTTGAAAAAGTTTTTATTAATTTCTTTTTTTTTTATAACAAGTTCAGGTATATACAGTCAGGTCAATCAAAAACGTTTCAAAAGATTGCAATGGTGTCCATCGTTTACATTTGATAATCTAGAGTCTATATGTATGGTGCACATTCGTCCTTAAAAAAAAAGAATAAAATAAGTATAAACATTATTAGCAGTTAGCAGGCAAGAATAAAATCAAGTGAGGTATTTGTCAATCAATCGATCCATCGGTCCATTGGTCCCGGCTCTCTCTTAAATATACATTAGTCTATCCGGTTAGTCTAACAGGACACCCTACCTCTCTGTCTTTTATCTTCAAGGTACATTATGTATGGTTCCCACTGAACAATAAACTCGTCTCTAGTATTCAGATTCTCAGCTGCCAAACTGGCCATTTCATAATGGTGAATTATTTTCTTTTCAATCAAATTGAAACTCGGGGGTGTGGATTTCCAATATTGTGCAATGCCAATCCTTACGACTGTGCCGATAGTTTTTACTAATTTTTGATGTTGTTTTAAAATATTGGGGATCGGGAAGTGTAGTAAAGCTTGTTCGGGAGATAGTACAATATTCTTATGGAAAAGCTCACTGAGTAACTGTGAGGCTTTCTTCCATATTTCTCTTACTCTATCACACTCCCACCATATATGGAGATATGTACCCCTAGCGTTGCAACCTCTGTAGCAAAGGTTTAGGCAGGGGTTCTCTGAACCCCCATATCTAGACGGGTAAATGTACCATTTAAATGCAACTTTAAGGTAGTTTTCTTTCAGCAAAGCATTATGTGAGAAGGAGAGGCCTTTGGCCATGTTAGTAGTCCAAGTCTCCAAGGACCAAGTCCTATTTAAGTCTCGTTCCCACTTCAGTATGTGTGGAGGTTTGATTTCTCTAGGTTTGCTATTGAATGTGGGATATAGTGTTGAGATTGTGCTGTGCATCGGTTCCTTAGCTAGACATAATGATTCGAAAGTAGTGTTCAATGGTAGTTTGGAGAGGTCAGTTACTGCTTTGGTTCTAGATTTTAGCTGCAAGTAATGATACCAAATGTTTTTTGTCATTGGGGTCAATGTCTCTGTATTGTTCGAATGAGATGAAACCTCCGTCAGTATATACATCTGCAATTCTATACAGTCCTTTGTTAGCCCATTTTTTCTGTATGTGTGGGTCTATCGCAGTTTGTGGTAAGACTAAAGGTATTAGTTTTGATTTTTCCTGGATTAGGGGAAACTTGACAGTCAATTTATTCCATATAAAGATTGTGTGAGAGAGTGCTACATATTTACATAATGAGGGGTGGGCATCCTTTTTAGGGGTCCACAAGAGACTAGAGATCTGTTCGGTTTTGGCAATCTGTGATTCTATCTGTGTCCATAAGGGTTGTTTTATATGACTAAACCAATGTATCGTTTGGGCCATGCGGGCTGAATAATAATAAGATGTCAAATTTGGGAGACCCAACCCCCCGTCCCTCCGATGCGTACTCATGATTGTTTTGTTTATCCTGGCACGCTTGCCTTGCCATACAAAGCGCAAAATATCTCTCTGGAGTGCATTGAGTTCAGAAATGGGGACAGAAATCGGAAGGGAACGAAATAGATACAATAATTTCGGGAGCAGTGTCATCTTTGTTGAGACTATTCTGCCATAAAAGGAAATCTTAAGCTTTAGCCATTTCGTTATTAAATTCCTAATGTGAGTGAACATTGGTAAATAGTTTGCTTGGTATAAAGTATAAATGTCGGTTGTAAGATTAATTCCCAGATATTTCAGTTTTTTGTGGGCCCAGGTGAAAGAGAAATTAATTTCTAAAAGCTTTTTAGTGTGTTGGGGTAAGTTGATTCCAAGTGCTTCACATTTATCTTTATTTATTTTGTATCCAGAGAGCATGCCATACTGTTGGAGTAATGCATATAAAGGAGGGAGAGAAAGGAGGGGTTTAGTCAATGAAAGTATGATATCATCCGCGAATAGCGAAATTTTATATTCATTAGCCCCAATACGGAGTCCAGAGATATCAGGGTCATTTCTAATTTGAATAGCTAGTGGCTCAATACAGAGGGCGAATAAAAGAGGGGATAAAGGGCACCCCTGTCTTGTCCCATTTCTAATTTGTATAGGTTTAGATTGGTACCCTGAGAGTTTCACAAATGCTGAAGGTTGGGAATATAGTGTTGTGAGGGCATCAAGGAAAGCTCCTGTGATACCTGTTTTCTTTAGGACTGCAAACATATACTCCCAATTGATTCTGTCAAACGCCTTCTCTGCGTCCAAAGAGAGGAACAGAGAAGGCGTTTTTTCAGTAGTGGCCAGATTGATCAGATCGATAATTTTGCGGGTGTTGTCCGGGGCCTCCCTATTCCTAATAAAGCCAACCTGGTCCGGGTGGATCAGCCTCTCCAGGATGGGATTAAGCCTATTGGCCAGGATTTTTGTGAGGAGTTTTACATCCTGGTTTATTAATGATATGGGGTGGTAATTTTGGCAATGGAGCCTGTTTTTCCCCGGTTTTGGGATGACAGCTATTCTGGCCATTAACATTTCACTGGGGATTTTCTTTTTTTGCATTATGGAATTAAATACCTGAGAGAGTAGGGGAGTTAGTTCTTCCGAGAACAATTTGTAGAAAATTCCGGAATAGCCATCCGGGCCAGGTGTCTTAGAACTTTTTAGGTTTTTAATGGTATGTTTTATCTCGGATTCGGAGATAGGGGAATTTAGGCTGGATTTTTCATCCTCTGTAATTTTTGGGAGCAAGTTTGCGTCCAGAAAAGCATTTAATTTCTCAGCCCTATCAGTCGTGCCGTGGCGTGTAGGAAGGTTGTAAAGATTCTGATAAAAATCAGCAAAAGTGTTAGCAATTTGGAGGGGGTCATTAGTGTGTTTTTAGTCAGGTAGTTGGAGTTGTGGGACTGTGGTGCTTCTTGTTATATCCTTGAGTTTGTTAGCTAGCATTTTGTCGGGTTTGTTCCCGTATATGTAGTAATGTGTGTCTATCTGTTTGATTGATCTAGCTGCTTCCTTATCTAGTATTTTGTTTATTTCATCGTTTATGGTTTTTAGTTCTGTTTTCTTTTTCTTGCTAGTGTTGGTCGTGAATTGGGATCTTATTATATTGGCCTTAGCTTGTAGTTGTGAGAGTTTAGCTTTCTGCTGTCTGTTTCTGTTATTAGATTCGGAAATCAAATTGCCTCTTATGTAGGCCTTTAGTGCTCCCCATACGAAGATGGGGTTAGGGGTACTGCCTGTATTTAAACTTATAAATTCTACTATGCGTTCTTTAATCTTTTGTGAGATTAGAGTATCTTGTACTAGACTGGCATCCAGGGTCCAGGATTTAGCCCTATCTGGGTTTAAGATTCCTGTTATTGTAGCTTCTACCATGGAATGATCTGACCAAGGACAGTTTATTATTTTAGCGTTAATTAGGAGAGGTATCAGGATCTGGCTAAGGAATATGTAATCTAATCTAGATTGAGTGTGATGCATAGGGGAGTAGTAAGTGTAATCTCTATCCTTTTCGTGTAGGGATCTCCAACTGTCAATCAGGTTGTGGTCTAACGTGAAATCTTTCAAGATGTATGATGTTGAGCCGGAGGATCTAACCCTGGAAGTTGTGTTTGATGTTTTATCTAGGTCACGGTCTAGAGATAGGTTGAAGTCGCCCCCCATAATGGTCTTGTATCTTTTCCACTGGGTTAGTAGTTTACTTAGTTTAGTCATGAAAGGGCCCTGGTGTTCATTGGGGCCATATACGTTTACAATGAGTATCGGGGTGTTTTGAATCAGACCTTTAACTATTATAAACCTTCCTTCTCTATCCCTGATAATTTCTTCCTCTTTGAAGTTCAAAGAGGAATGTAGCAATATAGTCACTCCACATTTCTTTTTCCCACTGATCGCATGATATTGCGTTGAGTATGCTTTGTCCCAGTACTTGGGCGTGAAGTCTCTAGTAAAGTGAGTCTCTTGTAGTAGAACTATGTGAGCATGTAATGATTTATATGTGGAAATAGCCTTCTTTCTTTTTAGGTCAGAGTTGAGCCCTCTGACATTATGCGAAAGGATTTTTATAGACATATTGGGATAAAAAAGATTTCTTTAGTATATGCACCAAGAAGAGTGATGTTTAGTTTTATTAACCTCCAGGGGGCAGACAGGCCACAGACTGTAGCGAGTTTTGATTTGGGCCATGCTATTGGTGTAATGTTGAGAGTGAGAGAGCCGGGACTTACCTTGGGACCACACCGTGAGGACCAACCGGTATTCATCTTACAGCAATAGACACTTAGGTTAAGTTGAAATAATTCAGATGGATTAACCATATTAGACTGACGACATATCTGAACAAAGAAAAAATAAATGATGGTGAACAAAATAATCCAGAACTTTAGAGTAATATCCCTAGCCAGGGAAAATTTGTTAGTATGTAGGGTGAAGGGTCATCAAAACAACATCTAGATCAGTATCTCCTAAACAAGGATTATTAAAGGGATGGGGAGCTAGGGAAAGGGAACTTTAGTGTGAAGGATCTCTAATGAGGTTACAATGACAGACATAACATTCACAATGATTACTAACCAATTTAGTAACAGTAACAACAGTATAAACATTAGTGCAACAACAACAGCATCTCCTGAGTGAGGCTCAGGTATAGCCTAACCTGCAATGGTAGTAATGGTAAAAATTAAATAATTTGCAACTCATAACTTTTAAAGTCTCTTCTAGAGAGATAGGTAGGCATTTTAGTTCTTTTAAGACTTGAATACCACAAGTCCAATCTTAGTAAACCAAAGTTAATGAGGCTCAAAGCTCTTCAGGGCCTTTAATTTTGTCAAGTCAGTGGGAGTTCTTAATCTTCAGAGGGGGTCTCAGTCTCCGACTGGGTATTTGAAGTATTCTTAGTTTTTCTTTGTCTCCTTGCTTGCCCCACCGGGGTCCATTCTTTTTGAATGGGTTTCCTCTGGGGATTCTTGTTGGGTGGAGTTTGGGGGGATTCAAAAGGGATCTCTAATCTGCATAGTATAGATAGCCCTTCCTTGAGGTCTGAGCAAGAGTATGCAACATTTGCCTGGGTGAAGGCCAATTTAAAAGGAAAATGCCATCGGTATTTAATTTGAGCTTTCGTGAGTGCTAGTGTGACAGGTTTAAGGTCTCTCCTCTTCCTCAGTGTGATTGGAGCCACATCAGCAAAGACTTGGATGGAATGTCCTTCGAAGTTAATCATTGGTGATTGTCTTGCTGCCTTAAGGATTAGCTCCTTGGCGTGATAATAGTGGAGTTTAAGGACAATGTCTCTAGTAGAAGACTGTTGGGGCTTGGTTAGGGCTCTGTGTACCCTGTCCATTAGGAGCTTGTCTGGTTCTAAATCTGGGACCAGTTGATGGAAAAGTGAGGTCATGGTTTCATCTAGGTTTTTGTATGTTTCTGGTAAGTTTCTGATTCAGAGATTAGACCTACGGGATCTATTCTCGAGGTCCTCAATTTGATCCTCTAATTTATGTATATATTCTTCATGGTCTGAGATAGCTTTTTGTATATGGGGTATTTCTTCTGCTATCACATGCGTTTTTTCCTCTAGTTCTGCTGTGCGAGTACCTATTTCTTTGATGTCCTGACGAAGGTCGGATAATGCAGATTTCAGTTCTTCTTGAAATAAAGATTTGATTTGGGTAAGCAGTTCCTTGTTTTGGGTATCAGTCTGGGGAGACGCTGATATTTCTGACATGCTGGAGTCCAAAGTATCTCCCTGGGGGGGGAGCTTTTGTTCTGTTGTTTATGCTTTAGTTGGGATTTGGACAGACACTCCTTGACAGTTTGTGTTTTATTCTTCATCATGTGTTATGAAGGAAGACCCCCGAAGGGAAAGAGTGTTGATATGACAAAAAACTCTGGTTTAGCCGACGACTCAGGGTTAAGCTGTATAGAGCAGAATTTTGTTACTGTGTCATTGATGTGGGATGAGATCCTATTCTATGCATTAGGAGATACAAGGCTGATCTACTTCACCCAGATTTCACTTTACTCACTGGATAAGCATCGCAGGGGTTCAGCGCAGCTTGAATAAATTTAAAGGTGACTTGCGTGTGTGATATAAGTTCCTCAGTCTGGTGACTTCTTTTTCGCCCCTTTGAGCACTCCCAATGTGAATCCCAAAGCACAGCCTCTAGTGCTGCCTCTCTAGGCTCAGGAGATGGCGTTGTTATAATTAACAGGGGCGACGTGGTAAGGAACTGTACAGCCCAGGATGAGTTTTAATGCATAGTGATTATGTTATGTGACACTCTCAGTGATCCGGTTCTGAAAGGATCCCTTACTCAATCGCTTAAGCTTTTGGAAAAGGCAGGTTTTATCCTTTTATGAAGTGTAGGGTCTCCTAGGCTCCCTCGCTGGGAAATGGTCCTAGCCTGTGAGATTAAGGTACTCTGATTTTACTGCTCGCTTGCTAGGAGGCCTGTCAGGGGGTTGTTTTAGGTACGGGGAGGCCTGTATTGTGTCTTTGTGTTCAGAAACTCTTGCAAAGGATTTAGCCTTTATTTATTCTGTATTTTTCCCCTAATCTATCTCAATGGTGCTTCGAGGATCAGAAGTATCTGGTTGCCTCACCTTCCGATCTTTTATTTTGGGGGTTTCAGTACTCTGTCCCTTTTTGGTGCGATGGGTCCCGCAGGTCCCTAGGGCCTAGAAAGTTATAGTCAAGATGGTGGAGTTTTCGCGCCAAAACGAACTCTTCTTGTTCCCCAATTCAGGTTTGTCACCCTGCTTGTGTGGAGTGTCTGTCTGAATGTTCTGCATGTCTGAGTCCCGTGATTACCTCCAATCCGGTTACTGTTGCGGGGGAATCCGTCTCCGGTATCAGCAAGTAGGCCTCCAGACTTCAGCTCCTCCGATAATGTGCCGCGGACAGCACCTCTTCTCTGCTTCACCTAAAACTCACACCTGCGATCCTCCGGAGCGGAGCCCCGACCCTCCGGAGGAATGTATCTGGGTGATTTATGGAAGATGTGCTCCTTTCTTTGGTGTCATATAAGTCTGTTGTTGCGTGACGCTGCAGCTTGTTGCGCAGCAATTGTATGTAGCCAGGTGTCTTGGTATAAAAGCCAAAAATATTAATATGGCTGCTGGAGTGCCTTTAAGGATGTTAGGTAGTTAGTTTAGGCTGGTTGGAGCTGAAATTTTAGAGTTTTTAGCAATATAAAAGCGCCAAAGTCAGGGAGCTCTGTACAAACACGTCTTCTCCATTTCTCCATTCAGACGCTAGCCCCGCCCCCCGTTATTAACTATTTAATAGCTATTGTACCTGGTTAATATAATTACAAAGTTGCCTGTAAAATAAATATTAATACTAAAATAGCTACAATATAATTATAATTTATATTGTAGCTATATTAGGGTTTATTTTACAGGTAAGTATTTAGCTTTAAATAGGAATAAGTTATTTAATAATAGTTAATTTATTTCGTTAGATTTAAATTATATTTAACTTAGGGGGGTGTTAGGGTTAGGGTTAGACTTAGCTTTAGGGGTTAATACATTTATTAGAGTAGCGGTGAGATCCGGTCGGCAGATTAGGGTTTAATAATTGTAGGTAGGAGGAGGCGACGTTGGGGGCGGTACATAGGGATAATGTAGGTTGCGTCGTTGTACGGAGCGGCAGATTAGGGGTTAATAATAATATGCAGGTGTCAGCGATAGCGGGGGCGGCAGATTAGGGGTTAATAAATATAACATAGTGGTCGGCGATGTTAGGGGCAGCAGATTAGGGGTACATAGGGATAACGTAGCTGGCGGCGGTGTACGGAGCGGCAGATTAGGGGTTAATAATAATATGCAGGTGTCAGCGATAGCGGGGGCGGCAGATTAGGGGTTAATAAATATAACATAGTGGTCGGCGATGTTAGGGGCAGCAGATTAGGGGTACATAGGGATAACGTAGCTGGCGGCGGTGTACGGAGCGGCAGATTAGGGGTTAAAAAATTTTAATAGAGTGGCGGCGATGTGGGGGGGGCCTCGGTTTAGGGGTTCATAGGTAGTTTATGGGTGTTAGTGTACTTTAGAGCACAGTAGTTAAGAGCTTTATAAACCGGCGTTAGCCCAGAAAGCTCTTAACTACTGACTTTTTTCTGCGGCTGGAGTTTTGTCGTTAGATTTCTAACGCTCACTTCAGCCAAGACTCTAAATACCGGCGTTAGAATGATCCCATTGAAAAAATAGGATACGCAAATGGTGTAGGGGGATCTGCGGTATGGAAAAGTTGCGGCTGCAAAGTGAGCGTTAGACCCTTTCCTGACTGACTCCAAATACCAACGGGCAGTAAAAACCAGCGTTAGGACCCACTAACGCTGGTTTTGACGGCTACCGCCCAACTCTAAATCTAGGCCTTAGTTAGTACAACACAAGCTAAACATCATTTACAAGCAATTGTCTTATAAAACTCGTACATATTTTCCATTTCATAATAATTTTGTAGACTGTTCCAACCAATGTGCTTTTGCATAAATGACCACTACAGTTACCAGGACATAATCTACATCATGGAGGGCCTATTAAGCACAAGAGTAATACTTAAAGGGATATGAAACCCAATATTTTTTTTTTGTAATTTAGACAGAACATACCATTTTTAAAGAGTTTCCCGTTTGCTTCTATTATCAAATTTGCTTAATTCCCATGATATTCTGAAAAGATACCTAGGTTAACCATTTGCAAGACCAGTAGATAGCAGGACTATTTCCTGAAATATAGTGCTCCAGAGACCTTTCTAATGATCTTGCAAATGTATAACATTGCTATAAAACTGCTGCCATATATTGCTTCAGACCTGCACTTTCCTAAACCTTTCTACCAGCTTTTCAGCAAATAATATCAAGAGAACAAAGTAAATTTGATAATAGACATACATTGGAATTGTTTTTAATGAATTAACTATTGTGAAACACAATCAAAAAAATAATCAGATGTTTCTTCTCCCCAGAATCCCTAAGCAACTGTGTGTTGTGAACCATAAGGAGCAGTGTATTGCGTAATGGCGCTGAAAAATGTTGCTTGATGGTAAAAATATAATTTAACCCTTTGGCTGCTAAGCCATTCCCCACCTAGGTGATAATCTGGTTTTGAGCTTTTTGTTGCAGTTCATGTTTAAACACTTTTAGAAGTAAAGTTTGTGTGAATAAACTATACAAACTATATATTGTTTTTTTCAGCAGACCTAGTACATTCCAAATATACCATTATTATCTGTGTATGTCTCAACAGGTTTTAAAAATAAAGCATACAATATATAAAAGGGTATTTTTGTACTCCACAATCAATAAAATTAGTTTGTAATTTTATTTTTCTAAACTCTATCATCAAAACCTGTGTTGCTAAATATTTGCAGTAGGTAACCTGTCTAAAATAAGCAGAAATTGAGAACATTTCACTGTGTTTGT
The DNA here is from genome assembly GCF_027579735.1 of Bombina bombina. NCBI lineage: Eukaryota > Metazoa > Chordata > Amphibia > Anura > Bombinatoridae > Bombina > Bombina bombina. The sequence continues at coordinate 926,050,212 of NC_069502.1, forward strand.
CTACTGTTTTATTGCGGACGTGTCAATTTGATAGACCTTAACAAAAAGCATCTTTAAATTTAATGTATTGTTGCCAGCAATTAAACAGCTCTAGCCTGGGAAGTTAAGATATGACAACAAAACTATATATTTTAGAAACGACATCCCCAGCTGCATCAAATGAAGTATTATTTGTATTTGTATCACATATCTGAAGTGTGCAACAAAGAAGCGAATATCACACTTGTAAAAAAAAATTACAAAAAATTAAACAAAGCGACATGTTCATTTATAGCTTACACACTCCAAATTTGTGCTAGCAATACTTGCAGCCCCTCATTTGATGCGCCAAGGGGTGTACTTTCAAAAACTGTATACCTTGTATACTGTATCTTAAATTCCTAGGTGGCTACAGCTGTCTTATTGTAGACATCACCCCAAATGTTTAAAGGCAATTTTTAAATAAGATTTTCAAGATTGCCATATCTGCAATTAAACAGTTCTAGCCACCTGGGAAGTTAAATTAGGGTGCATAAAGTACACATTTGTAGAAAGTACACCCTCTGACGCATCAAATGAGAGGCTATATGTATTTCTAGCACAAAAGTGGAGTGCGCAAATATTCATGGACAGGGCCGCCACTAGAAACTGACTTAACCATTGATCAGGGCGCCCCCCCCCCTCCGCTCCTTTGACATGTGCAATTTTTGACCAAGTGACTAAAACGTATATATACACTTTATTCTTAAGTGTCTATTTAAACTTGGAAATGTTGTAAAGGTAGTAACATACACACACACACACACTGAAACACACACAATCACACATAAGGATTCACATATAGACACTCTAGCAGACACGCAAAGAAACACACTCAGACACAGACACCCAAACAGACACTCAGCACTTGTTTACATTGACCTGACGACAAGTAATGAGGTAAACTACAGTTTTGTAAAAAAAGGAGATTTAGAAAACAAAATATGGAGTTCTGATTATCTTTTTGTAAAGGAAGATGACAACTAAATGCTGTTGTCATCAGAAAACACACAAAGACATACACACACAGAGAGACAACCACATAAAACACAGAAAGAGATACATACACACCCTCAATGAGACATCCACAGAAAACACACAAAGACATACACACACCCTCACAGAGACACCCATAGAAAACACACACCCTCACAGAGACATCCACAGAAAACACAGACATACATACATACATACACACACACACCCTCACAAAGACATCCACAGAAAACACAGACATACACACCCACCCTCACAGAGGCATCCAGAGAAAATACACAAAGACAAACATACACACACCCTCATAGAGACACCCATAGAAAAAGCTTAAATACATATGCACACACCCTCACAGACATCCACAGAAAATGCACAAAGACATACACACCACCCTCACAGAGAGACCCACAGAAAAAAAATACATACACACTCATAGAGACTCAAACCAAAGCACAAAGAAATAAACACAGACACCCACAGAAACACTCACATGAGGAAACATTTATGTGCCTTGCATCCCCTAAATCAACAGTGTGTGACATACATGATAAAAAAATCAGAAATTAAGAGATCACTTTTTAAAGAATCATATTTGTAAATGTACAAACAAAAATAATTCTGTGAATTCAAAATTGTACATTAATGATCTGGGTAGATGACTAGATGAAGAAAAGTACTTTTAAAAGGTTGACATATGTTTGTTTGTTTTTTTTTCCCTCATTTTCCCCAACTAAGAGCACCACTTCAAATATAGGTTATATCTATATATAGATCTGGTTAAATGCAGGATTTAGGCTTGTTGGTATGTATTTGAAAATTAAGTCAGCTGTAGTGTAAACTGAACAGTTTTAAGTTAACCTGTCTCATTTCAAACACTGAGCAATCTTAGTCTGAGAATATAACATTTTATGCAGATGTAAAAATCTTAGATAAAATGCCTCCTTGCATCTGGAAAGTCCTTGCATAAAGGGGCAGTAAACTGGAATGTAATATATATATATATATATATACATATATATATATATATATATATATGGGTACAAGGGTTATAACAGCGCCTATATATCCACTAAAGCTTAGAGTATGTACAGCAAAGTGGGTAAAAAATAAAAATAAACCTTAAAAAATATATATATATGAAAATAATAAAAATAAAAAAAATAAAATAAAAAATATAAAATAAAGAACTTAGTAGTTCAATTTGAGTCTTTAGGATATATATAGTCCTTAGTGTGTGTCCAACATACGGATGATATGTAGTAATGGATGGTATATAATACCCTTACCAGATATTACCCCAATCTAATGAGGTAAGTATGCCGCACTGGGGGTATGTGTTGGTAGTTCAATCTTCTCCTTGTGTCCAGTGAGATGGCTGTATCAGTTTTCGTTAGCCTCCTGGAGTATGCAGGGATGTGCTTCTGATGGTAGATGTATCCCTTGAGCTTCCTGTGGATTAGTGGTTGGCCTCTTGGAGTACTTTTTCTGTCTTGGTATGAACTTTCTCCGTCGTGAGTAATACTGTACCACAGGGTGTCGAATATCAGAATATATTTCTTCTTGACCATAAATATGTGAGAGACGAACGTAAAATAGCAGGTAGATTAAAAAAGGGCCCGAATATTCTGTAAGAAAAACCTGTATTCCGCGCTGTTGATGTTTGACGCTCTGCAACACTGCACAGTGTCTCCTCTTCAGCGCTCCCCACGGGAGCTATGATGCATAGTTCAGTTCCGGTCCGGTCTGGTGCTCAGGATACACCGGGAACTTCACCTAATCCCCAGAAAACATAGAACCAAGGAAAGCCAAATCCTCTCACTCAGAAATAGGATAGGTCTGGGTAATGACTCAAAAATGCCACTCCTTGCTTTAAACATAAAAGCTTCTTTATTGCCAAAAACACTTAAAAGGCAGAACTTGCCCTCAAGAGATGCAGGTCAAACACGTTTCGTTAGGTATCCACTTTGTCAATGTTTTTGGCAATAAAGAAGCTTTTATGTTTAAAGCAAGGAGTGGCATTTTTCAGTCATTACTCAGACCTATCCTATTTCTGAGTGAGAGGATTTGGCTTTCCTTGGTTCTATGTTTTCTGGGGATTAGGTGAAGTTCCCCGTGTATCCTGAGCACCAGACCGGACCGGAACTGAACTATGCATCATAGCTCCCGTGGTGTGATATACCTTTAAATTTGCACCTCTTAAGTACTTCCTTCCTATTTAAGGACACATTCTAGCCTCATTCTGGGCCTGAAAATTGAAGTTGTTCCTTCACAGTTCACTTTGTCTCCTGTGAAATAACTTTGCTCCTAGACTTTAATAAGTCTTTCAGGTCTTTATGCTTATTCCTTACTATATGCGCTGCATATTCGTTGCTACCTTTACTCCCTACCGGAACCAGCCTGCCAGATTACTACGCTTACCGGAACTTCATACTACAGACGCCGAAGTCGCGCTCACACTGAGCGGTTACCGGAGCTCAATCTGCCTGCCTGTCAGCTCCTTTAAGCTCTCTCATACCCACGCTGCCTCAACCTCCCTGGTTACAAGCTAAGTACCGCTCTCCACGCACAAATACTTACCTTGTTATTTTTGTATCAATCCTATATACGATTGCCTTTTTTGTATATTAACCTGTCATCTGGAAAAGTACTTTTGATACGTTTATGGGATATATGAGAGTGTATTTGGACTGTACATATTTTATTGAGTGCTTGTGTGAGTGCGTGTTAAACCTTGCTTATACATAAAAGCAACAACTTTATCCTGGATATTATTGAACTGCCATTTGAGTAATTTAACCCATTTATTACTCCCATTATCTCTGTGGTTCCCCTTGTTATATCATTCTTATATCAGTGCCTATCCACATTTCCTTATGTGTTATTACAAGTTATAATTTCATGTATATTAAATCAATTACTAAAATAAAGCCTCACCTTATATAACAAGTTGAACAAGTGATTTCTTCTTGCTTATTATAAGAAAAGAGCAACAAAACCTTTATTTTTGTCATAGATTTGTATTCACCATTTAAAGTGATTGTGAATATCACAGAATATTCAGGCCTATAAAATATAAGACATACCACTAAATATAATATGGATCCCAGTGAAATAAAGAATGAAATCACTAATATCAATCAAAAATTGGAATACTTAGCAAGGGCTTTAACTGAATTACAAACAGAAAACAAGGCACTTAAAACACTAGTAAAAGAATGTTTACCTGTGAAAAGTTTAGAAACACCTGAACCACATATTAATTACCCACAAACCTTCACTGGTAAACGAAGTGAATATAGAGATTTTAAAAATGCTTGTAATTTACTTTTCTCACTTAGGCCTAAGACTTATCATTCTGAAAGAATCAAAGTATGCACCACTATCTCTTTCCTCCAGGGGGAGCCCCGCTCATGGGCTAATAGATTTTTTGAGAATAACCATCCAATACTTGATTCTTTGGAAGAATTTTTTCTAGCAATGACATCCTTATATGAGGACTCTCACACTCAGATCACTGCAGAAACAAAACTAAGATCTTTGAAACAAGGAAAAAGGAACGTAGAAGAATACATCACTGAGTTCCAAATGTGGATTGATGATTCTAAGTGGAATGAAATAAGTTTAAAGAACCAATTCAGATTGGGACTTTCTGAATCTTTAAAAGATGAGTTGTCCCGCTTGGAGATGCCTGAATCTTTAAACGGTCTCATAAAATTGAGCACAACTCTGGATCGTAGACTACGCGAAAGGAAGGCTGAAAGGGCTTCTTTTGATGTAACACAGCGACGTTCATATCATTACACTCCAACCCAGGAAAAGGGTACATATAATCAAACTCCAATGGAAATTGGAGCTATAAGGGGACCCCTTACACCCGAAGAAAAGGCCAGACGTAAATCTGAAAACCTTTGTTTATATTGTGGGCAAAAGGAACATTCCGTCTCAAACTGCCCAAATCTTCTAAGACAAAAAAAGGGTAAGATGCTTATAAAACATAATATTTTACTCCTTGCTCAAAACCCTCAACTGACTGTTGATCTTTCTTTACAGTGGGATCAGAAAAACATACGATCTAAAGCGTTGATCGATTCTGGGGCAGCCGGAAATTATATTGATATATCTTTTGTTAAATTAAATAAAATCCCTATTGTTTGCAAGGCACAACCAGTATCTGTTAAACTCATTGACGGTACACACATACAAAATGGTCCCATTACACATCAAACAATACCACTTTTAGTGACTACTGATAAAGGCCATACTGAATATCTGTCCTTTGATTTAATCACTATCCATATGCATACTCTTATTCTAGGATTTTCTTGGCTAAACAAACATAATCCCAGCATTGACTGGTCAAGCACACAGCTAACTTTAGAATCACCATACTGTTTAAATACCTGTTATCCTTTTCAGCTAATCTCTACCATAGAAAAAGAACTACCAGAAATTTATCAGGATCTGGCAGAGGTGTTTGACTTAAAAGAAGCAGAAAATCTCCCTCCTCATAGGGAGTTTGACTGCCCTATTGATATAATACCAGGGTCTCAAATACCTCACAGTAAAATATACCCATTATCACAAGAAGAGTTAACTTATTTACGCTCTTATCTCGACGACAACCTCTGAAAGGGTTTTATATCACATTCAACATCACCAGCATCAGCTGGAATGTTTCTAGTACGTAATAAAGACGGTACTATAAGACCTATCATTGATTATAGAGCTTTAAATGAAATAACTATTAAAAACAGATACCCTCTACCACTTATACCTGAATTATTAGAACGATTGAATGAAGCAACTATCTATTCCAAACTTGACCTTAAGGGGGCTTATAACCTCATACGTATGAAAGAAGGTCATGAATGGAAAACCGCCTTTAGAACCCGCTACGGGCTTTTCCAATATAATGTGATGCCGTTTGGTCTGAGCAATGCTCCCGCAACCTTTCAGCATTTTATTAATGAAATATTCCATGATCTCATGGACATTTGTGTTATCATATACTTAGATGACATCTTGATATATTCCAAAACTCCCTCTGAACACGAAAAGCACATAAGATGGGTACTTACTCGTCTTAAGGAACACAAATTATACGCCAAGTTAGAAAAATGCGTGTTCCATGTTTCTAAGATAAAATTCTTAGGTTATATAATCACTCCTAATAAAATACAAATGGATCCTGAAAAGATTTCTGCTATAATTGATTGGCCTATTCCCACCACTGTAAAATCACTACAACGCTTCATTGGTTTCGCCAATTTTTACCGAAAGTTTATTAAAAAATTTTCTTCAATAGTCAGACCACTAACCCAATTAACCAGTGTTAATCAAAAATTCAAGTGGTCTGACAAAGCACAAGAAACCTTTGACACTCTTAAAGAACTATTCACTACTGCTCCAATACTTTCGCTCCCCAATTTTGAAGCTCAATTCCAACTCGAAGTGGATGCCTCAAACACTGGCATAGGAGCAGTACTTTCTCAAAAGCAAGGTGATGATGGTGAAATTCACCCAATCGCCTTTTTCTCCAGAACATTAACTAGTGCTGAAGTTAACTATAGTGTGGGTGATAAGGAACTTCTGGCTACAAAGAGTGCTCTAGAACAATGGAGACACCTCTTAGAAGGATCAAAACTTCCCTTCATAATATTTACTGACCATAAGAACCTTGAATACTTGAAGAAGAACAAAACTTTGACAGCCAGACAAGCAAGATGGTCTTTATTCTTAGACCGCTTTAACTTCATCATCACCTACAAACCAGGAACTCAAAATACGAAAGCTGATGCTCTATCTAGAATATCAGAAACTTCACCCCATGATCCACCTAATTATACTATCTCACCTGAAAAGTTCATTGGTGTCCTCACACCTATAGAACAAGAAGTACATAATGCCTTAAAAGAAGATACAATACCTCACCAGTATTGTTCCAAAGACCCTCAAACCGGCCTATACTATCATAACAATCAATTATATGTACCCGAGAGTATCAGATCATCAGTCCTCTCACATACCCATGATGATATCATTTCTGGACATCCGGGAATCCAAAAAACCATTGACCTCACCAGACGTAATTTCTGGTGGCCAGGCATGAATAAATACATCTATGAATATGTATCCGGGTGTGAGAATTGTGCTCGAAACAAATTAGTTCACAAAAGACCAATTGGTTTACTTACACCTCTGCCTATTCCGGATAAACCATGGAGTACCATAGCAATGGATTTCATTGTTGAATTACCTCTTTCACAACAAAATAACACGATCATGGTAATAGTGGATCATTTAACCAGACTAGCAAATTTCATCCCTCTCAAGGGATTACCCACAGCTATAACAACTGCTAGAGTCTTTCTTGACCAAGTAGTTAGATTACATGGACTACCGACCAACATAGTTACAGACAGGGGAACCCAGTTTACATCCTCTTTCTGGAGATCTCTATGTAAACTGTTAAAGATTGACCATCGATATACGACTGCTTTCCATCCACAGACAAATGGACTAACAGAGAGACTGAATCAGACCATAGAGCAATTCTTACGTTGTTATATATCACATCTTCAAGATGACTGGTCAGTTTATCTCCCCATGGCTGAATTCACATATAACAATTCTTTAAGCACCTCTATCAAAACCTCCCCCTTTCATGCGACATATGGTTTTCACCCTAACACTATATCTCTTTCTAGTAAAGCAGTAAATTCCCCTGTAGCTACAGAATTTACATCCAATCTCCAAGAAAGACTAAATGTCCTGAAGTTACATCTGAAGGAAGCAAAAAACTATCAAAAAAGATATTATGATCTAACTCATGGACAAGGCCCTGATTACAAGATTGGGGACTTAGTACTCCTTTCAACTAAGAATCTCAAACTTCATGTTCCAAGCAAAAAACTTGCTAATCAGTTTTTGGGTCCTTTCCCAATCGAACAAGTAATCAATTCCAATGTGGTAAAACTTAAATTGCCTACAGATTATAAAATTCATCCATTTTTTCATATCTCTTTGTTGAAACCATATCCTGTCAAAGTTCGCACTTCTGACTCACCCCCACCTCCTGTAATGGTGGATAACCAGGAGGAATTTGAGGTAGAATCCATACTTGACTCTAGGATAAATAGACATAAATTGGAATATCTCATTAAATGGAAAGGTTACGGCCCAGAAGATAACTCCTGGCTCATTCATTCATCTGTTCATTCACCCCAGTTGGTCAAGACTTTCCATAGGAAATACCCCCTCAAACCACATCTAGAATCCCCAGGGGTGATTCCCTGAGGGGGGACACATGTGATATACCTTTAAATTTGCACCTCTCAAGTACTTCCTTCCTATTTAAGGACACATTCTAGCCTCATTCTGGGCCTGAAAATTGAAGTTGTTCCTTCACAGTTCACTTTGTCTCCTGTGAAATAACTTTGCTCCTAGACTTTAATAAGTCTTTCAGGTCTTTATGCTTATTCCTTACTATATGCGCTGCATATTCGTTGCTACCTTTACTCCCTACCGGAACCAGCCTGCCAGATTACTACGCTTACCGGAACTTCATACTACAGACGCCGAAGTCGCGCTCACACTGAGCGGTTACCGGAGCTCAATCTGCCTGCCTGTCAGCTCCTTTAAGCTCTCTCATACCCACGCTGCCTCAACCTCCCTGGTTACAAGCTAAGTACCGCTCTCCACGCACAAATACTTACCTTGTTATTTTTGTATCAATCCTATATACGATTGCCTTTTTTGTATATTAACCTGTCATCTGGAAAAGTACTTTTGATACGTTTATGGGATATATGAGAGTGTGTTTGGACTGTACATATTTTATTGAGTGCTTGTGTGAGTGCGTGAAAACCTTGCTTATACATAAAAGCAACAACTTTATCCTGGATATTATTGAACTGCCATTTGAGTGATTTAACCCATTTATTACTCCCATTATCTCTGTGGTTCTCCTTGTTATATCATTCTTATATCAGTGCCTATCCACATTTCCTTATGTGTTATTACAAGTTATAATTTCATGTATATTAAATCAATTACTAAAATAAAGCCTCACCTTATATAACAAGTTGAACAAGTGATTTATTCTTGCTTATTATAAGAAAAGAGCAACAAAACCTTTATTTTTGTCATAGATTTGTATTCACCATTTAAAGTGATTGTGAATATCACACGTGGGGTGCGCTGAAGAGGAGACACTGTGCAGTGTTGCAGAGCGTCAAACATCAACAGCGCGGAATACAGATTTTTCTTACAGAATATTCGGGCCCTTTTTTAATCTACCTGCTATTTTACGTTCGTCTCTCACATATTTATGGTCAAGAAGAAATATATTCTGATATTCGACACCCTGTGGTACAGTATTACTCACGACGGAGAAAGTTCATACCAAGACAGAAAAAGTACTCCAAGAGGCCAACCACTAATCCACAGGAAGCTCAAGGGATACATCTACCATCAGAAGCACATCCCTGCATACTCCAGGAGGCTAACGAAAACTGATACAGCCATCTCACTGGACACAAGGAGAAGATTGAACTACCAACACATACCCCCAGTGTGGCATACTTACCTCATTAGATTGGGGTAATATCTGGTAAGGGTATTATATACCATCCATTACTACATATCATCTGTATGTTGGACTCACACTAAGGACTATATATATCCTAAAGACTCAAATTGAACTACCAAGTTCTTTATTTTATATTTTTTTTTATTTTTTTTTTTTTTATTATTTTTTTCATATATATATATTTTTTAAGGTTTATTTTTATTTTTTACCCACTTTGCTGTACATACTCTAAGCTTTAGTGGATATATAGGCGCTGTTATAACCCTTGTACCCACATTTACTCTTACTGCCTGGGGTACATACCTCATCCAGTATCTGCCTTATATAGCTGCCTGTATACCCTACACCACCTGACTAGCGCCTACTATAGAGTAACGCTTGTATCCAATCAGCTTACTGAGTGGACACATTCTACTTGCACCTTCATATATATATATATATATATATATATATATATATATACACATATCTTCCAAAAGGGCACCTACCACTTGTGTATTGAGGAGGAAACATTTCTGCATGGTTTTAAATATATAATTTCTACAGCATTGTCAAATAATCATAAATACACTGCTGCTAAAAAAATGTGTTTTTATGGACCCCTAGCCCCACCATACAACTACTACCACACTGAAGTTACAATCCAAAAATGCACAGAGAAATAAAAAACATTTGCTAAGTCCTACCTCCTCTGCAAATGAAAGTGATCTGCCGTCTGACTCAGGCACACACTGTACAAACAAAGTGCCAAGTCTGTCTCACACTGTGCATAAATCCTCTCAAATGCTAATACTTTACTCCTTGTAATATTATTTCCCATGCTCAATTAACTCTGCTGTAGTACCCACTGGTGGCTGCCAAAATTGAATTTTTTTTAAGTTCTTGCCTCATGGGGCCCCCCTGGCCCATTGGGCCCCTGACAGGAGTCACCCCTGTCACCCCCTGATGGCGGCCCTGTTCATGGAATATGGTGCTTTGCTTAGAAAATATTTTTTTCTAAGCAAAGTGACATGTTCATTTATGTCTTACACACTCCAAAATTGTGCTATCAATACATGCAGCCCCTCATTTGATGTGTCAACGGGTGTACTTTTTAGAACTTTGTACCTTGTATACTGTATCTCTTATTCCCAGGTGGCTACAGCTGTTAAACTGCGGACATGGCTACCTTGAAACACTTTAAAAGTATAGGGGTTATATATGCAATTAAACAGTTTTATCTACCTCATTAATTGACTAACCTAATTCTAAATGATTTTATTTTATGTTTAAAAGTATAACACTCTTTTGCATTACCCACACAAGCATTACAGGCACTGGTTGAATTAGCACAATGATACCCATGTGAGCAGTAACGCCACATCAAGGCTTCAACCCTTGCTACTGACAATTCACACACCTTTCATATCTGATTCACTCACAGAAGCACCCACCTCTACATACAACAAGACTTTCATCCCTACTACTGACCATACACACACCTTTTGTATCTTTATTCACTCACAGAAACACAACCCCTACCACTGGCTAGTCACACACCTTTAATATCTCCCTTCATACATACCTTTTGCTAGGGGCAACTCAATCACTGGGCTAGTCAAACGTAAGCCTCAACCAGTGCACTGTGCTGGTCAGGCATAAGCTTCAACCAGGGCACTGTGCTGGTCAGGCGTAAGCCTCAACCAGGGTACTGGGCTGGTCAGGCATAAGCCTCAACCAGGGCACTGGGCTGGTCAGGAGTAAGCCTCAATCAGGGCACTGGGCTGGTCAGGCGTAAGCCTCAACCAGGGCACTGGGCTGCTCAGGTGTAAGCCTCAACCAGGGCACTAGGCTGGTCAGGCATAAGCCTCAACCAGGGACATGTATCTGCATTTCAGAGCCTCCAAGGGTTGTGAGGGTATGCAGCTAGTATGTTTCCATAGTATGATAAATATGGAAGCATTCTGGCATGCCTTGATTTAGAGGGGCAGTCTGCACAGTAGTAATGGGTGTCTTTACTATGTCCATGCTGACTGCACACTCTACACCTTCTACTAGGGAAAGTTTTTTTCTCAGTAGCTGGTATATACGCAGCTAAGTGACGGCCATGCAACCTTGCATTATCCTCACTTGGCCCAGTTACTGGAATATCCCCTGATGAGAGAATGCTTTTAATAACAGATTCCTGAAATTTCAGGAAATGTAGCCCTCTTCCTTGAGTAGCCTGATACAGGACAAATGCATTAAGCATTGACAATTGTATCAAGTGGGCTGCCAGTTTCTTGTACCATGTATATGCTTTGTGAGAAGCAGAGTATGGTTCAAGCATCTGGTCAGTCTTATCTACCCCTCCCATATGATGATTTTAATCCAGGACACATATGGGTTTCATAGTTGGCGTGTTCTGCCCCCTGACATAAACAGGTGATGTGCTCTCATCATGTATAGTTGTGAGAAGATGCACATTCTTCTTGTCTGTGAATTTCACAGCTAGCAGCTCATCAGAGTGCAGAGCTGAGGTCTCTCCTCTCTTTTGCTTTCAGAACATGCAAATCAGAAAGCCTTTGCGATTGGCACGGATTGTGCCCTTGCTATATAGCAATTTAAATAATGGCACACCAGTGTAAAAGCTATCCACATATACATGGTAACCTTCATTAAATATTGGGTGGAGTAAGTCCCACATTATTTTTTCACTGGTAGCAAGGGAGGAGGGACAGCCAGGGGGTGCTAGAAAAGAATCCTTGCCAGTGTATACCCTAAAACGATAGATGTATCCACTAGAGCTCTCGCACAGCTTATACAGCCTGATGACATAGCGAGCTCTCTTAGAAGGAATGTATTGTTTAAAAACAATACGTCCCTTATATAAGATCAAGGATTCATCGACCGATATGTTCTGGCCTGGAGTATAGCACTCTTGAAATCTTGCCAATAAATGGTCAAGAACAGGCCTTATTTTAAACAATCGGTCATGTTCTGGGTTGTCCCGTGGATGAGCATATGCATTATTATTATAATGCAAATTCTTGAGCAGTAACATATATCTGTCCCTGCTCATTGTAGCAGGGAAGATAGGGGTCATCTGAGTAGAGTGCTTTGACCAATATGAGGCTATGCTTGGCTTTCAATCCCCATTAGCAGAGTGAGGCCACATAATTTACTCATCTCTTGCAAATTGGTCGCTGTCCATTGATGTGCTTTGGCATGGCAGCTCAATTATGCACCAGTATTTTGAAAAAGTTGCTCAGCATACAGATTTGTCTGCTGAACAATAAATTCTAAGAACTCATCATCCACAAACAACTCAAAGTAGCTGATGGGTTCAAAATTTGCAGTGCCCACCAAGAGTCCAGAATTGTCAGTAAATGAAGGCAACACTGGCTGAACCATATTAGGGGAGGTCCAGTTGTAGCTTGGAACAGGCCTGCCCATGACTCCCACAGTATGCTATGCGGCCACTGAGGATGTTGTTGCAACATCCCCCATGCCCCTGACTACCATAGTATGCTGTGTGGCTACTACAGATGTTGTTGCAACATCCCCTATGCCCATGACTCCCACAGTATGCTGTGGGGCCACTGTGGATGTTGTTGCCATCCCTCTGCCACAGGAACTGACAGCTCTGAACTGTCTGCGGCCACGCCGTGGCTCAGTTGATTCATCTGTCTTACTTGAACTGTTACTATATGATGACAGCCCAGGGAAAAGGTCATTGTCAGAATCTTCTGCAGCAGATGTGTCATCAGAGAAAGAATCAGAGTCTAAGTTCATAAGAATCGCAGCTGTTTCCTCAGCGCTCATCAGATGCTTAGCCATAATTCTCTTTACAAAATTAAAGATATTTTCAAAGAAATTATGCTGCTAGAAATAAAAGATATACATTTTACTGCAAAAAAATAAGATTTTTTTTCCAACAAAAGTGAAAGGATTTTAGACTATGGGGACTCGGAGAGCTGAGCAAAGAGGATGCTTACTCACCTAAAACACAGGCCAAAAGACTGATAATAAAAATATTATTAGTTTTTCATAAAAAGCATCCCTCTACCATTGGTAATTTGTAACCACATGATATAGGTGATCATGGGACTACAAATATAATATCATGAGCCATATTGGAAAAGGGAATGTGACATTTTATAGCATTTACACTGATTACTACAGTGATCATTTAGCTAAAATATATAAACCAATAATTTTTTTTAAAGATATATTCATTTATTTTAGAAAATATATTTTGGGGGTCTATAGGCAGTTTTGATTCTTATTTATGAGCCCCTAAAGACCCCCACATCTTTTTTTTTTACTTTTTTACAAGATTTAGTTTAATAACTTTTTTTTTTTGCCACATACTGTATACCGTTGAAAAGGTGATTACCTTTCCAACGGTGGGTCTTGGGGGTCTGTAGCTGCTTAGATGCCTGAGATACAGGCTTCTAAGCAGCATGCCCCCATCTCCCTATAACTCGGTGCTCAGTGACATCATCACGTCATTGCGCGTGACATCACCACGAGAAATGTGAAGCCCCGGCGATGCCTGTCACTATGCAGGTCAGATCGCTGGGGTAGGAGTGGGTGGGAACCTCCAGATCTCCATCAAAGACAATTTGCGACGGCTCAGAGCCATTGTTAGAACTCAAGGGGTTAAAGAAATATGTTTTGATGAAATATGTTTTTAAGCATGTGAGAAAATATCCTAAATGTATCCAGTATTCCCAACAGACTATCGGCTAGATTACAAGTGAAAAAGCATTGTTATGGCTCTTTTTCACTACCGCTGGTATTATGAGTCTTGCAGGTATATCTGTCCCGTACACTTTTTTGGCTGTAACGCAACGTAACTACCGCAGCTTTTAAAAAGTCCTTTTTCAATGGGACTTCCATAACGCCGGTATTACGAGTTTGCCTGTCCGGCCAAAAAGTGAGCGGTACAGCCTATACCGTCAAAATCCGTACCGTAAACTGAAAGTCAGTAGTTATGGGTTTTATGCTTCAACGTCGTACCATAAAACTCATAACTATAAAGTACACTAACACCCATAAACTACCTATTAACCCAAAACCGAGGCCCTCCCGCATCGCAAACACTAAAATACAATTATTAACCCCTAATCTGCTGCTCTGGACATCGCCGCCACTAAATAAAATTATTAACCCCTATTATTAACCCCTATTCTGCCGCTCTCCGACATCGCCGCCACTAGAATAAACATATTAACCCTGCATCGTAAACACTAGTTAAATATTATTAACCCCTAATCTGCTGTCCCTAACATCGCCGCAACCTACATTACTGTTATTAACCCCTAATCTGCTGCCCCCAAAATCGCAGCCACTATACTAAAGTTATTAACCCCTAAACCTAACCCTAAGTCTAACCCTAACACCCCTAACTTTAATATAATTAAAATAAATCTAAATAAAAATTACTATCATTAACTAAATAATTCCTATTTGAAACTAAATACTTACCTATAAAATAAACCCTAAGCTAGCTAAAATATAACTAATAGTTATATTGTATCTAGCTTAGGTTTTTTTTTATTTCACAGGCAAGTTTGTATTTATTTTAACTAGGTAGACTAGTTAGTAAATAGTTATTAACTATTTAATAACTACCTAGCTAAAATAAATACAAATTTACCTGTAAAATAAAATCTAACCTGTCTTACACTAACACCTAACCTTATACTACAATTAAATAAATTACATTAATTAAATACAATTAACTAAATTACAAAAACAAACACTAAATTACACAAAATAAAAAAGAAATTATCAAATATTTAAACTAATTGCACCTAATCTAATAGCCCTATCAAAATTAAAAGCCCCCCAAAATAAAAATAACCCTAGCCTACAATAAACTACCAATGGCCCTTAAAAGGGCCTTTTGCGGGGCATTGCCCCAAAGAAATCAGCTCTTTTACCTGTAAAAAAAAAAAATACAAACAACCCCCCAACAGTAAAACCCACCACCCACACAACGAACCCCCCAAAAAAATATCCTATCTAAAAAACCTAAGCTCCCCATTGCCCTGAAAAGGGCATTTGAATGGGCATTGCCCTTAATAGGGCATTTAGCTCTTTTTCTGCCCAAACCCTAATCTAAAAATAAAACCCACCTAATAAACCCTTAAAAAACCTAACACTAATCCCCGAAGATCCACTTACAGTTTTTGAAGATCGGACATCCATCCTCAACGAAGCAGCAGAAGTCCTCAGTGAAGCTAGCAGAAGTCTTCATCCAAGCGGGCCGAAGTCTTCATCCAAGCCGGCAGAAGTCTTCATCCAGACGGCATCTTCTATCTTCATCCATCTGGCGCGTAGCAGCTCCATCTTCAAGACATTCGGCGTGGAGCATCCTCTTTCTTCCACTGCTAACGAAGAATGAAGGTTCCTTTAAATGACGTCATCCAAGATGGCATCCCTTGAATTCCAATTGGATGATAGAATTCTATCAGCCAATCGGAATTAAAGCTGATTGGAACAGCCAATAGAATGCGAGCTCAATCCTATTGGCTGATTGAATCAGCCAATAGGATTGAATCTCAATGCTTTTGGCTGATTGCATCAGCCAATAGGATTTTTTCACCTTTAATTCCGATTGTCTGATAGAATTCTATCAGCCAATCGGAATTCAAGGGACGCCATCTTGGATGACGTCCCTTAAAGGAACCTTCATTCTTCGTTAGCCGTCGTCAGAAGAGGATGTTCCGCGCCGGATGTCTTGAAGATGGAGCCGCTCCGCACCAGATGGATGAAGATAGAAGATGCCGTCTGGATGAAGACTTCTGCTGGCTTGGATGAAGACTTCGGCCCGCTTGGATGAAGGCTTCTGCCGACTTTGTTGAGGACTTCTGCCGCTTCGTTGAGGATGGATGTCCTTTTCAGGGCAATAGGAAGCTTATTTTTTTTAAGATAGGATTTTATTTGGGGGGTTTGGTTTGTGGGTGGTGGGTTTTACTGTTGGGGGGTTGTTTGTATTTTTCTTTCAGGTAAAAGATATGATTTCTTTGGGGCAATGCCCTGCGAAAGGCCCTTTTAAGGGCCATTGGTAGTTTATTGTAGGCTAGGGCTTTTTTATTTTGGGGGGGCTTTTTTATTTTGATAGGGCTATTAGATTAGGTGTAATTAGTTTAAATATTTGATCATTTCTTTTTTATTTTGTGTAATTTAGTGTGTTTTTTTGTAATTTAGTTAATTGTATTTAATTAATGTAATTTATTTAATTGTAGTGTAATGTTAGGTTTTACTGTAAGACAGGTTAGGTTTTATTTTACAGGTAAATTTGTATTTATTTTAACTAGATAGTTAGTAAATAGTTAATAACTATTTACTAACTAGTCTACCTAGATAAAATAAATACAAACTTGCCTGTGAAATTAAAATAAAACCTAAGATAGCTACAATGTAAATATTAGTTTATTTTATAGGTATTTAGTTTTAAATAGGAATTATTTAGTTAATGATAGGAATTTTTTAATTAGATTTATTTTAATTATATTAAAGTATGGAGTGTTAGGGTTAGACTTAGGGTTATGTTTAGCGGTTAATAACTTTAGTATAATGGTGGCGACGTTGGGGGCGGAAGATTAGGGGTTAATAAGTGTAGGTGGGTGGCGGCGACATTGGGGGTGGCAGATTAGGGGTTAATAAGTATAATGTAGGTGGCGGCGGTGTAGGGGGCGGCAGATTATGGGTTAATAAGTGTACTGTAGGTGTCAGCGATGTCGGGGGGCGGCAGATTAGGGGTGTTTAGACTCTGGGTTTATGTTAGGGTGTTAGGTGTAAACATAACTTTTCTTTCCCCATAGGAATCAATGGGGCTGCGTTAAGGAGCTTTACGCTCCTTTATTGCAGGTGTTAGACTTTTTTTTAGCCGGCTCTCCCCATTAATGTCTATGGGGAAATTGTAAACGAGCATGTAAAACTAGCTCAAAGCAGCACTGGTATTGGAGTGCGGTATGGAGCTCAATTTTGCTCAACGCTCACATATTGCCTGCTAACACCGGGTTTATGAAAACCTGTAATAGCAGCGCTATAGGGAGGTGAGCGGTTGAAATAACTTGCAAGTTAGCATCGACCCGCTCTTACCGCAAAACTCATAATCTAACCGTATAATAACAATATATAAGAATAAAGCATAGTACAGATGATAGGCACTTCCTGGATTTGTAGAAAAACATAAAATAAACAATAACAAAATTTGATTTAATTTTTTTGCTATAAATCCAATAAGTGCATATTATTTGTGCATCTATATATACAGTATAGCTATTTTTTTGTTTATTAGTCTGTGTTTCTATGTGTTTCTATGTGTGTATCTGATTCTTTTTGTGTGTGTGTCTGTGAGTGTTTTGTGTCTTTGAATGTATGTGTGTGTCTCATGAGTGTTTCTCTGTATTGAGTTTTTGTAGTGAGTACATGCTTCTGTGTGTCTAAATATAGCTGTGTGTCTGTGAGTATGTGTGTGTCTTTGAATGTTTCTGTTTTTGTGTCTATGAGTGTGTGAGTCTATGAGTGTGTGTGTGCACCTTTGAAATTTTTGTGTGTGTGTGTCTATGAGTGTATCTGCAGACTTTTAAAGGTGCAGTAAACTTACAAACTAATGTTATATAGTTCTGCACATAGTGCAGAATTATATAACATTAGCTTACCGGCACATTTATACTTTAAAGGATTGCAGAGAAATTGTAACTAAAACCTCCTTTTACCAGAACGCCACTCCTTGCTCTACTGAGTGGGTCTGGATTTTACACAGCGCATCTCTGCAACACTGTGTGCCCGGTCGGGCCATTAAAATGAATGTAGCTCGCTCCTGCTACTAGACCAGAGCGGGAGCGAGCTACATTCATCTTAATGGAGCGACTGGGCACACAGTGTTGCAGAGATGCGCTGTGTAAAATCCAGACCCGCTCAGTAGAGCAAGGAGCGGCGTTCTGGTAATAGGAGGTTTTAGTTACAATTTCTCTGCAATCCTTTAAAGTATAAATGTGCCAGTAAGCTAATGTTATATAATGTTGCACTATGTGCAGAATTATATAACATTAGTTTGTAAGTTTACTGCCCCTTTAAGTATCCAACAATTGAACCTCTATCTCGGTTCATATGTGTGTTTATCCAGCTCTGATACTAGCCAGTACCTCACCAGCCACTGACCTGACCTCACCACACGTCACTGATGTACACACTTGGAATGCTGCTGCTAGTCAAAGCTCGTACGCTGATTTAGAGATGTATTTATATATTCAGTATATTCATAGTAATTTATTAACATAGTAGACAAATGTCCATCAAATTCAAAATAGATTGTACCTGATTTATAATAAAGAAAAATAAAGATTGTTGCATCTCTTGATTGACTCATCAACCATATACTTACCCAGAGCTGCAATATACTACACCCATGTACATCTTTTGACTATAACTGTACATCCCCTTAGCAGGGCTTAATCACAAAGGCGGCTATAAAAATAAATTTGTGTTTGACATACAAAAAAAATGTTGTATAAGTGCAGGTGATTTGATTTAATTAGCTGATTCAATTAATGTGAGCATGAGCACCAACCTTTCCTAATCCGTGTAGGGATTGGCTAGATTGCAAGGGTGTCTTTACATATATTTGGCACATCCTAAGCATCTCACAGATGGCCTCTGCTGGGGGACCGATTCAAGGATACTTTGCCAGTTGTCTTCTCGTGGCTGCTATCCCCTCCTGATGTGATATAACCGTGTATAAACTGCTCACATCTTGTGTGCCAGTAGCACATTTTCAGTTAGCTGTGGTTGCTGTAGTATTAGTTTGATCATAGCTGCTGAATCCAGCAGAAAGGAGGGTATATTGCGAACCATGGGTTGAAGTATGTAGTCCACATATGTTGCTATCGGTTGGAGCAGGGAGCCAATTGCCAATACAATCGGTCTCAACGGGGGGGGGGGTCTATTAAGCTCTTGTGCACTTTGGGTAGCATGTAAAGTACTGGTGTCCTAGGGAATCCCACTGTCATATATTCACTGGTACACTTGTCAATGAGGTTATCATTGTATAGTTGTTGGATTAGTTCGTCCAGCATGTTTTTTGAACTTATTGGTTGGATCTCCTCTAAGTCCTCTATAAGTGTCTTTATCTTCCAGCTGGCGCATTGCTTCCTTCTTATAATCAATATAGTCTTGTAGAAACACTGCACCCCCTTTATCAGCTTTTCTCAGCACAATCTTATTATCCTCTTGTAGGTTTCTGATTGCTTGTCTTTCCTTATTCGTCAGTTTGTGCCTGAAGGTTTTCTTCCTGTTGCAGCTCTCCTCGCTGGTTTGTCATAGTAGTCTTGAAAAGGTTTTAATAGATGGGTTATGGCTGTTAGGATCATATGTGCTTCTTCCCCTGAATTTCATTATTGTCTCTTCCTTGTCGGTGTTGCCGAAGTGTTCTTTAAGTCTCAAGGAGCGTGTGAATCGTTGTACGTCCACATATAGCTTTTTCTATGGTTTTGTAATAAAGATTATAAGAATCCATAAGTGCTGTGGACATTTGTTGCTGCTAGATGTGGATTGAGGGAATGGGCAGATTCCCAGTTTTCACGAGCACTGCTCCAGAAGTTGCTGTTTCCTATGTATGTATTGGATTGGCATATATAGATCAAAGGCATCAGGTTTGGATGTGGGGACGAATTATAAGCCTTTATTTAAAACACTCCTTTCATCTTCCATAAGTATGTGTTTACTGAGGTTAATGACTAGCTCCTCATGGACCTGCCCCTCCTGGGTGGTCTCGGTGGGCCACCCAGGAGGGTATGGGTCCTCTGCCTCCCTCGTTTTTTGAGTCAGTTTGCATTCCCCCTTGTTGTTCCATTGCATTGTGGTGTTCGTGGTTCTGTTCATGTTATCCGAGTCTGAGCTATTTCCAGAGCTGTCTACCGTTCCTAGTGGTCTCATGCGATGGTACCTCTGTCTCCAGGATCTGTTGGCTCTGTACTGGCTTCTTTCATCCGGGCTTATCTGCACTTTCTTTAACTCTTAGAATGCTCCCAACAGTACAAATACTATGATCACCCTAACTGTGATACTGGTTGCATATATCATCCCTACTGCCCTCCCCCCCATATTAGGTTGGGTACGGATTTTAGTATCTTAACTTGGCTACATCTGATCAAATATGACACTATTCAGACCTATGTATATACTGGTAGTTATACTTAAGATTTAATGCATTTTATCCCTCTACCTATGTAAGTACTGAATATTGCACTAGGGTATTGTCCTAACATTGTCAGATTAATTATATATATCTACATTGTATTTCATGTATGCCATTCAGTATAACTCTGTAATAATTGGCTATATCACTAGTCACTCTGCTCATCTAACTAATACATGTTGTATTAACATTTCCAGATTAGTGATGCATATCTACATTACATATTCTGTTCAGTATGACTCTGTAATAACTGGCCATATCATTACGCTTGGATACTTTGTTTTAATACACACACGGCACTCACGACTTAGCGTCCAGTTGCCATGGTGATGTGCATGACGTCAGGGTCACGTGACGCCGTGCCACTTCTGGGTTGTGACCGAGAACGCCGTGTATCGGTGATAGATGTGTGTGTGGGGATATAAAGAGGGTAAGTTTGTGTTATTTGTTATGCTTATTTTGAAAACGGAGGAGACCCTGAAACTTTAATTAAAGACATTGATATTTGGATACAAGACCCTGTGAGTGACTCCTTCTTCAATTGCTTTATATATATATATTTATATATATATATACGTATATGTAGAAATATGTATTTATGAATAAATTCTATGTGATGAACATTGGAATGTGAAATATTCATATATTCATGTTGGGTTAGTTTACTTGAGAAAATGCAATCGGAGTGCAAGTATTTTTTTTTTTCACTTTTCACGCTCCATTGAATATATTAACGTGGTTGCAATATTCAAAATGTTTTTTTGCGCGAGTCGGGTTAGCAAACGAGTGAAAACTTTTTACTTTTAACTTGTAAAATGTGCGGTATCTGATGCACGCAAATAACGAGGTTGAGCATAGTTGGTGTGAGAGCGAACAATAGCAATCCACTCGTAATATAGCCCTATGTTTTTTATATTGAGGAAAAGCCTATTCTGTGACCATGACAATGGGGCATATTTATCAATGTGTGAGCGGACATGATACGAAGTAGCGTATCATGTCCGCTGCACATCGATAAATGCCGACAGCATACGCAGCAGCAGTTTTTGTGAACTGCTGGTGCAATTCCGCCCCCTGCAGATTTGCGGCCAAGCAGGGGCTGTCAATAAACGTATTCGATCATGTTGATTTCTGTCCGTGGCCTCAGAGCAGGCAGACAAGTTATGGAGCAGCGGTCTTTACGGAGCTTGATAAATATGCCCTAATGTCTTAGCCTGGTGTACAACAAATGTTGACATATTGGATATTGGACTTAGGAAGGAAAATTAAACTAGCTGATATTTGTCAGAAAAAAATCTACTACTCATTTGAAATTCAAACTGTGTTTGTGCATTTTTTTTTTTAATAGTTTTTTTATTGAGGCATTTGCAATATAAACATCATACAATGAACGCCTTGTGACCATAAAGACATATATAGCAATGTTAAGAATACATTAACGTTTGTAGGTAAACAGAACAATACAACAGTGTATAACAATAGGTAGGCTTCTCAAACCTCAATTTTTTTTAATATTGTAGCGTAATTGGCTGACTACTTGAGTGGCCACTTTTGGGCCAGATGATTGCGAAAACTGAGAGATTAATGGTAGCCAGGTGAGCAGCCACTTTTGGGCTGTATAGTTATATGAAATAGGAAATAGTCCCCAAATCTGCCAGGGGGGCATGCTATATTCTTCTGCTTTAATGTTAACAAGATGTGTGGAGTTAGCTCTTATAATAGCCACTCTTAGGCCATAGTTTAAGGGGGGGAGGGGAAGAAGTCAGCGGGCGAGAGCCGCTCAAAATATAGGGAAGGGGGTAGGCGGAGCTTTCTATTATTCAACAGAGAATTAACTGGAGGAGCGAGTAAAGCTTATATGGTGCGC
Source organism: Bombina bombina (assembly GCF_027579735.1). Classification (NCBI taxonomy): domain Eukaryota; kingdom Metazoa; phylum Chordata; class Amphibia; order Anura; family Bombinatoridae; genus Bombina; species Bombina bombina. Next base: position 926,072,859 of record NC_069502.1, read on the forward strand.
ATAGAGGGGAAGTAATGCTTAATGGCATGCATCAATGTCAGGGTGTAAATACTGATTGTAGTGCAGCCTAGTGTTGCAGAACACCTCACCTAATCTAGGCACTCAATCAGGGCAAAAGCCAGTTTATGTGGAACAGTTAGGCAAACAAAGCCAGTATTTGGCGCTTACGGTCCTGGAACGTTTAATGAAGTAAAAGCTGGTTTTCTCCTTTGAGCCAAAAGAGGAGTTGCTCAGGCTGTTTGCATGTGTGTTGCTGGTTCCTCCTTCCGGGTGCAAGAATGGTCTGACTCTGCCTGTGACGTGTAATGGGTTTCCGTTGGTCACATCAAAGTAGGGAAGTACTGAGAAAAGAGAGAATGGAACAGGCGCAGCCTGACTCAAGTGAAGTACAATTTATTAAACAGTAAGTGCGCAGAACAGTTGGCTACTTACAAGCTTAAAAACAAATAGGGCATTTATGGAATCAAATTCCAAACTGGAGACCACTGCAACAATCCTGCAGCAGTAAGGGAAAATGTATCACTTAATACCAATCTTAAGACATAATATATAGTCACAACAGTAATAAGAAGAAATTGGAATAAAACTAGCTCCAATTAAGCATAGTAGATGTAGGCTAAACATTATGAACCTCCCTACTTTTAGGTAGTGGCATATATATGAAAGCTTAAAATAGTAGCAAACAACACAACTTGTGGCCAAGGTAACTATGCATACCAAAATTCAGCAATTGTATATCAATACATGTGTAGCTTACAAGTATCTCATGTAGGGGCATGAGGAGAGAGATGTGCTAAGTATGGTGTTATAATATACAAAAAAGCCAATGATGATGGCTGCCTACAATAAGAAATAGAGGACAATATAAAGCATCAATAACTTAGATGTCCAGCGTGAGATCAATCCAGCCTACGCCCGACTTCTGAACCTGCCTGGGGAAGTCTCTGCCATTCATGAGGCAAGTGTCTAACAGATTTATCTGTAACCCAGGTACTGCCGTCCCCATTTGGGGAATAAAGAAACCATATATAAGCTATATATAATGAATGCGCTTTAAGCATTTTCTAAGTGTTGTGGTGAACATCATCACAGCATTAAGTTATAAACTTTAAGTTATTGATACCTAGTATACTATGCGGCATGCTACAGCATTTAGGGGATGAAAAAGCAATATGTAAGCTATGTGTTTTGAGTATGCTTTAGATATTTCCTAATAGTTGTAGTTAGTATCATCCCATTATTAAATTATAAATTTGCTATACAGCTTGCTACATTATTTGGGGGATAAAGAAGTAATATATAAGCTGTAAGTTTTTAATGTGTTTCAGGTATTTCCCAGGAGTTGTAGTAAACATAAACATAACATTCAATTATAGATTTAAGGTTACTGGCACATATAGTGTAGGGGGTCAGCTGGTAAGCGTCATATGAGTATAATTGCACAGTACTAATGATACAAAAATAGGGACACAGTGGTAGTAAAAATAGGAGAAGAGACAAGTCTTTACATTTAGCAGAGAACAGTATATATCTATCAAGTGGGTTCATGAATGTGGTTAAAACTTCTACCAGTCTTTAACTTAAGTTCAGGTCTCACTCCGGTCTCATAAGAGTGTCAATCCCAGGAAAAAAAAAAACAACAACAATGTTACTGAAAATAATAGTAAAGGAGTAGTAACACCTACATGAGATAAGGATTTACAAACAGCAGTTATGGGGATGCTGAAAGGGGGATATTTGCTGACGTGATATCTGTACCCACATATCTCGATACCCAGACATAAGAGACAGGGAATGAGGACAGTAGTGCTGCTGACATACATTGAGTTAAAAGAAAAATGTTCAGTGCACATTTAAGTCTATCAAAATAGGAAACATAGGTGCCAATGTCCCACAATTAACATATATAACGGAGAAAAAATATGAAGGGAGCTCTGAAGAGGTTGTCAACATACACTCTAACAGTTCCAGGTTTAACTCACAAGTGCATCCTATACCTGTTTTCTTCAGGTGCCTTGCTTGAATACCAAAAAGTAGATCTCTTAGTGACCAAAGCTCAACACAGTCAGTGCCCATACTAAAATGGTCAGAGCTTGCAAGATGAAAATAGGTCTCCCGTTCTGAGAAACTGCAGGCAGGAATCTGCCCCACACAAGCGCTTACTGGGCTAAGGAGAGAAAGAATATGAGGCCTCCATAAACCACTGCACGGTATCATTGAAGATGTAAGAGCTGAGTCACTGTCGCACCAGTCGGTCCGTTCACAGCCACTACGCTGCATCATGTAACAGTCAGCCCCTGAGCTAGTGTGTGACAGCAATCTTGTATTTGATTCTAGGGCCCTGCCTTCAACAGCTGATAAAACAGTGGAGGCCCTTCCACCTCCGTCACGATCCAAGCAGCTAACTGTCTCCTCTAGCACTACGGGATCTCTGTTATCACTAGTGTTGGGGTCCGGCGACCATATAGGAATCGGTGCGCCACTCACAGACCAGGCAGAGCTTTGCAAGATGAAGGGTTGGTGAGTATCCGTGTCTAGCTGGGCAAGATCTTTTTTAGATTCTGACCTCTTCGGAAGAGAAGAAGAGGAGGCGGACGATAGTGTCCACATGTAGAGAATGCCTTTTGTGGGGCACGTATTCCCCTCCAGAAGCATCTCGCCCTGAAACAAGTTCCTCATGCAGCTCGAGGAAGTGAATATCCAGCTTTGCCTCTAGCTGCTGTAAGAAATGTAAGATCGTCGCCATCTTGGTTAAGATTCGAGTCTAATATAGAATAGTAGTCCTTTTGAGGAATAAGTCGTGTGCATAAATAAGTTAAGTGGCAATGCGGTACTTTATGAGAGGGATGCACACTGAGAGCTTTTGTTGTTACACTTAAGCCACGCTACCGACCGGCTCTCCAAACTCTGATAAATAAGGTCGCGTGGTGGTTCCTTAATAGAAGTGTATAAGCTCCTCCAAATTCCAGCTCCTCCGACTTTTCCTCAGCTCCAAAATTGCTGCCATTCCTTCTGAACTTGAAATTGGAAGAACTTGGATATAGTTTTTAAAGAAAATAGCTGTTTAAAGTTAGATAATAACAGGAGCTTCCTCAGAACATGTCTTGCTTCAACGGCTAGCTCCGCCCCCTGTGCATTGTCTTTTTATTATGCATTTATAAATTATGATATTCTACTTTGTTTGGTGGTCCTTTAAGATTCTTATTGTTCCAGTCTACAATGGACTATGGCTAATTCCATGATCATGTTTATAGAAATATTACTGTTCTATACCTTGATACAAAAGATTTATGCATCTTTATGTCATTTAACTTTGACTACGTTCATGTGATCTGCGAATAACAAATTTGCAATTTGGATGATAATGAGGGAAACATCTATTTATGGTAGTTTACTTGCTGTCTCTTAATAAAAATATACAGGGAGTGCAGAATTATTAGGCAAGTTGTATTTTTGAGGATTAATTTTCTTATTGAACAACAACCATGTTCTCAATGAACCCAAAAAACTCATTAATATCAAAGCTGAATAGTTTTGGAAGTAGTTTTTAGTTTTTTTTTAGTTATAGCTATTTTAGGGGGATATCTGTGTGTGCAGGTGACTATTACTGTGCATAATTATTAGGCAACTTAACAAAAAACAAATATATACCCATTTCAATTATTTATTTTTACCAGTGAAACCAATATAACATCTCAACATTCACAAATATACATTTCTGACATTCAAAAACAAAACAAAAACAAATCAGTGACCAATATAGCCACCTTTCTTTGCAAGGACACTCAAAAGCCTGCCATCCATGGATTCTGTCAGTGTTTTGATCTGTTCACCATCAACATTGCGTGCAGCAGCAACCACAGCCTCCCAGACACTGTTCAGAGAGGTGTACTGTTTTCCCTCCTTGTAAATCTCACATTTGATGATGGACCACAGGTTCTCAATGGGGTTCAGATCAGGTGAACAAGGAGGCCATGTCATTAGATTTTCTTCTTTTATACCCTTTCTTGCCAGCCACGCTGTGGAGTACTTGGACGCGTGTGATGGAGCATTGTCCTGCATGAAAATCATGTTTTTCTTAAAGAATGCAGACTTCTTCCTGTACCACTGCTTGAAGAAGGTGTCTTCCAGAAACTGGCAGTAGGACTGGGAGTTGAGCTTGACTCCATCCTCAACCCGAAAAGGCCCCACAAGCTCATCTTTGATGATACCAGCCCAAACCAGTACTCCACCTTGCTGGCGTCTGAGTCAGACTGGAGCTCTCTGCCCTTTACCAATCCAGCCACGGGCCCATCCATCTGGCCCATCAAGACTCACTCTCATTTCATCAGTCCATAAAACCTTAGAAAAATCAGTCTTGAGATATTTCTTGGCCCAGTCTTGATGTTTCAGCTTGTGTGTCTTGTTCAGTGGTGGTCGTCTTTCAGCCTTTCTTACCTTGGCCATGTCTCTGAGTATTGCACACCTTGTGCTTTTGGGCACTCCAGTGATGTTGCAGCTCTGAAATATGGCCAAACTGGTGGCAAGTGGCATTTTGGCAGCTGCACGCTTGACTTTTCTCAGTTCATGGGCAGTTATTTTGCGCCTTGGTTTTTAAACACGCTTCTTGCGACCCTGTTGACTATTTTGAATTAAACGCTTGATTGTTCGAGGATCACGCTTCAGAAGCTTTGCAATTTTAAGAGTGCTGCATCCCTCTGCAAGATATCTCACTATTTTTGACTTTTCTGAGCCTGTCAAGTCCTTCTTTTGACCCATTTTGCCAAAGGAAAGGAAGTTGCCTAATAATTATGCACACCTGATATAGGGTGTTGATGTCATTAGACCACACCCCTTCTCATTACAGAGATGCACATCACCTAATATGCTTAATTGGTAGTAGGTTTTCGAGCCTATACAGCTTGGAGTAAGACAACATGCATAAAGAGGATGATGTGGTCAAAATACTCATTTGCCTAATAATTCTGCACTCCCTGTATATTTTTTTAAATTACTTAAAAAAACAAACATTACAAAAAAACTGCAAAAAAGCACCCTAAATAAAACCCTATTCTAAAAAACTAAATCCCCTCTAAAAAAATTACCTTAAAAACAAAAAGACCCTGAAAAATTTATACTAAAACTAATAAACCCCCTAATAAAAAGCCCCCCCAAAACTAAATGGTAACAATATTACAAGTTCATTATCGCTTGCATTATGTTCAGCTAATTCGTATTTCCCAAGCATGGGGTGCATTCATTTTAGTGCTTACGTTTTTTTTACCCATTTTCTTGTTATACAAAATAGAGCGCTGGTGACTGCACAAGGCAGAGTGCAAAATTACGCAGTAGGTGCAATATGCAATGTTCCACTTGCAATCTAACCCATTATACAGAGATTGCATTTAGGGCTAGATTACAAGTAAAGTGCTAAATATCACTTGCGTGTAATCGATATTATTATTATTATCAGGTATTTGTAGAGCGCCAACAGATTCTGCAGCTCTGATTAGCGTTCCACTTTTTACTACCAGAGTGCGATAATGTTTGCTGGTATTAAAAGTAAATCACAATGCAAACGCAAGAGCTCATATTCGCATTGTAAGAAGCATTACGCTCATGAGAGCGTGTTTCCTTAGGCTCCTATGGGAGCCTCATTCTGATGCCGTCAGAGAACGTCGTACAGCAAAAGGGGTAAGTAGCACAGCAATGGCCAGCATTTTTAAATTTATATGTATAAAATTATATATATATATATATATATATATATATATATACTGTATGTATGTATGTATATATATATATACAGTATATATATATACAGTATATATATATATATATATATATATATATATATATATACACTGTATATATTTATGTGTTAATATGTGTATATACACATAGTAACACATAAATATATATGTATAAAAGGATTTTTTTTTTCTAACACCTCACTCCCACCAACTTTAATAAAAATCTATACAATGCCCTCTATTTTGAGGGCATTTGGGGCAATTTTAGAAAATTAACCAGAGATCGGATCTCTGGTTAATTTTCGGAGTGCTAATTGTTAATTATCGCTCTCCCGCAAATGGGCAAATTTGCCTATTTGCGGGAGCGTTATAATTTAGCGCTCCACTTGTAATCTAACCCTTACAAGTGACATGAGGATCACGATTGCTTCCACCACTCGAAACCCCAGAGGACGGGCCAGGCACGTCCTTGGTCGTTAAGGGGTTAAAGGGATAGAAAGGTCAAAATTTGAGATGTTAACAAATGCATTTCAGTTTTAAATAGAATTTTTTTTTTTTGCAATATACTTCTATTAGAAAAATATTTCCGTAAATGTTATTACTGTTTTTCAACCTTAAACGCACATATGCACCAATATTCAAATACCACACTTTCTCAGACAGTCAGCAGTGACTTGTATGACACAAATGAAAACCACTGAAAGCTCTCTGAGCACAAATACTGGTGCATGAGCACTCACAGCATATGTGTGTATGCTGCTGAAAAACTTTTACTAGAGGCATCAGGGCCGTCTTTAATATTGATTGGACCTTGGGCAAACATTTCCTTGGGCTCCCCACCTCATGCCTTTTAACCAATATAATTATTGTTATTTTTTGTATATATTTATATTATTATAATTTATCAGATAGTGTACAGTATATATGAGTGTAACACAACATTTTAATGTATTTATGTTGTGTTTGGTGCAACTTTTAATTTTGCCCTTACCCTTTACGTAAGGACTTCATTAAACATTGCTAAAATTACAAGTGGTGAGTTATATTTTGCACTCAACCAACACATAAGTAAAAAAAAAAAAAGGTAGGCAGGCTTAGTAACATAAGGTTGATATGCTAATCAGTAATGTTACTACTGGGGGTGGGGGGGCGTTACTGCATTCTCTGACCCAAGCAGCACAATATCTAGAACCAGCCCTCAACAAACACCCTAATATGACATAAGCAACCCCTAAGTCCTCTGTATAACATGCTTCCTGTATATTATCAGCAGTCCTATCACACTTACTATATATATAATCAACAGTCCACTATCACCTTGGTATAACCCACACCTCTATATAGCACCCATAGTCCGTCCACCCTATGTATAACACACTCCGTATATATAACATCAGCAGTCCCTCACTCCCTCTGTATAATACACTTCTATGTAACTCGACCAGCCCCTATAACCTCTTTATAACACATACCTATATGGCATCAGCAGTACCTGCACCCTCTGTATAGCAAACTCCTTATAAAAGATCAGCGGTATCTCACTCCTTCTGTATAACTCACACCTATATAACACTCACACACTTTGTATATCACACTCCTTGTATAATATGGGTAGTAAATCAATCTCTCTGAATAACATGCACCTCTGTACACCATCACCAGGCATATAAACTTATAACACACTCACTATATAACACCAGCATTCTCTTACCCCCTCTAAATAATACACTCCTTATATAACATCAGCAGTTCCTCACTCCCTCTGTATAACACCTACATAATATTAACAGTCTGTGTATAACACACTCCTTTCGTGATATGGGTAGTAACTCGTTAAAGACGGCCCTGAGAATCATGTTTACCAATTGAAGTATATTGCAAAAAAGGATTATTTTTAAAATTATAATGCACCTATGCACATTTAGTTTTTGACCTTTCTATCCCTTGAAGTAATTTTATAATTAACATTTTGAAATGTTCAAACACTAGTTTGAAATCATAAATGTTTTTATGATAATATTTTAGGGTTTAAGTACTTAGGGCCAGGTTACAAGTGGAGTTTTAAATTTGCAACCCGATATTTGCAATGCACTCGTAATACCAGGGTACCCAATTGTGCGATGGTAATTTAAATGGCCCGCAAGGCGAACGCGACCTTATGTTCGCATTACTAGGAAGTTATGCGCTTAATAGAGTGTGCTTCCATAGGCTCCAATGGGAGCCTCGTTCTCATGCCGTGAGAAACGGCATGTGAACTAACACGCTGTAAGTCAGGCAGCAATGGGCAGCAAATGTAAATATATATGTATATGAATATAATACATATTTATGTGTTAATATGTGTATATACACATAGTAACTCATAAATATATACTGTATGTATATAGGCATATACCTATACAGTATATTTACAGGGAACACACAGTTCCCATAGAAGGATATTTATCAAGCCGTTAACTGCAAATACGCTGGAATTCCGTAGCGTAATTGTGGTGAACCTGATTCGACCCATTTATCAAAACCTATAGACCGGCAAAAGTTGAAATTTGTGACGTAACATACGATCCACCGGTATCAATCCGACACAGATCGATACGTCATTACAGATGTTCCAAATACAAATTCGGCACTATATGACAACTTTTGCAAGTTATCAACTTTCTAACAGGAACGCTCGCCACTATTCCGGCCCAGCGTACCTGGTTTTCAATCCGCCACCCTGGAGGCCGCTGATGCCATAGGAATCAATGGGAGTCTGAAAGCAGCAAAAGCTTATGTTCGATGCTGCCTGATATCCCATTGATTTCTATGGTAGAATAAAAGTTACGTTTACACCTAACACCCTAACATAAGCCCCGAGTCTAAACATCCCTAATCTACCGCCCGACATCGCCGCCACCTACATAATGTTATTAACCCTTATTCCGTCGCTCCCGGACCCTGCCGCCACTAAATAAAGTTATTAACCCCTTTCCCCGCCGCTCCCCGACACCGCTGCAACTAAAGAAAAGTATTAACCCCTATCCTGCCGCTGCCGGACCCCACCGCAACTAAATAAATGTATTAACCCATATCCCGCCGCTCCCGGAGTCCACCGCAACTCTAATAAAGTTGTTAACCGTTATCCCGCCGCTCCCGGACCCCTCCGCAACTAAATAAATGTATTAAACCCTAAACCCTAAACCCCTGGCCTCCCACATCACTACCACTTACTAAACCTATTAACCCCTAAACCGCCAGCCCCCACATCTCCATAAACTAAATTAAGCTATGAACCCCTAAACCTAACAACCCGCTAACTTTACATTAAATATTAACTCATTCCTATCTTATAATAAATTTAAACTTACCTTTAGAATTAAAATAAACTACATTAAACTATTACTTAACCTACCCTAACTATTATCCTACAATTACATTAAACTAATCTTAGCAACCAGGAAGCACTCAGACATCCACGATGTGTGACTGTATACCCTGTTGCGTGCTTCACGTAGGCGGCACCCCCCCTCTTTGACGTCACAATGACGTGCCTCCAACTTAACAGCTGAGCCGGTGCAAGGTAAAGCGATCCACCAACGCTTGTAGAAACATAAAATTAGCAACATTCCATGCACCCGGCAACTGTTTTTCTCATAGGTAAAGTAGATAGAATAAAAGACAGGACTCTGGCTTACTTGCGTAAATTTCCGTGTATTGCTGTTAAATCAAGGTAAAATACAGGAAACAGACAGGCATAGATTACAGGTCTGGTCAAATTACATTAAACTATATTAAACTATTAATTAACCTACCCTAATTATTATACTAAAATTACATTAAACTACAAATTAAATTAACTATATTACATATTTAAAAGCCTAACCCTACTCAAGTTATTTAAATCTACAATAAAGAAAAATAACTTAAGTTACAAAAAAATAACAACTAAGTTACACAAAATAAAAAATAAATTATCAAATATTTTAAATAATTACACATAATCTAATAGCCCTATCAAAATAAAAAAGCCCCCCCAAAATAAAAAACCCTAGCCTACAATAAACTACCAATGGCCCTTAAAAGGGCCTTTTGCGGGGCATTGCCCCAAAGATATCAGCTCTTTTACCTGTGAAATAAAATACAAACACCCCCCCAACAGTAAAACCCACCACCCACACAACCAAACCCCCCAAATAAAAACCTATCTAAAAAACCTAAGCTCCCCATTGCCCTGAAAAGGGCATTTGGATGGGCATTGCCCTTAAAAGGGCATTTAGCTTTTTTTCAGCCCAAAGCCCCTAACCTAAAAATAAAACCCACCCAATAAACCCTTAAAAAAACCTAACACTAACCCCTGAAGATCCACTTACAGTTTTCGAAGACCGGACATCCATCCTCATCCAAACGGCAGAAGTCCTCAGCGAAGCCGGCAGAAGTCTTCATCCAAGCAGGTCAAACTCTTTATTTTGGGGCCAATTGGGGCACTTTTAGAAAATTAACCAGAGATCTGATCTCTGGTTAATATTCTGAACGCTAATTGCTACCGCGAGCTTGTGGTAGCAATAACCAGCCACTTCTAATGGCTGGGTATTTATCACGTGCCCGCAAACGGATAAATTAGCGCTCCACTTGTAATCTAGCCCTCAGTGTGTCATAGTTTAAAATTGGGAGGTATATAAATCAAGAAATTCTATGAGAATTTAGCCCGCACAAAAAAATAATAAAAAAAAATAAATGGAGAAAACAAAAGCTGAGTCCAAGGCTGGTAAAATAGAAAAATCCACAATTCATGTGAAATGCTGCTTTATAAGTGTTTTCTAATAGAATATAATAGACACAATAGTAAAGGCATGGTAATAATTTAAAACTAAATGCTCTAACAATGGATCATTTTATTTTTACAGCCGAATGTAATTTTAGCTTTGAAATAAAACATGTATAATACAATTTGTCTGTTCTAAGGTGTATCTTTATAATTTTTCTTTGGAAAAGATTTCACTCACTGGTATGGCAGTATAAACAATATAGTGTGTATCCTTCATTTTGCATGAACAGTCATTGACATACAAACTACCTTTGAAGTATTTTTATATATATAGTCATAAATTGTAGTGTATAATACAGAAAGAAATGGTGTGTTTACATATACAGGTAGCCCTCAGTTTACGCCGGGGTTAGGTTCCAGAAGGAATGGTTGTAAATAGAAACCGTTGTAAATTGAAACCAAGTTTATAATGTAAGTCAATGGGAAGTGAGGGAGATAGGTTCCAGGCCCCTCTCAAAATTGTCATAAGTAACACCTAATACATTATTTTTAAAGCTTTGAAATTAAGACTTTAAATGCTAACCAGCATTATAAACCTAATAAAATAATCACACAACACAGAATATATAATTAAACTAAGTTAAATGCACAAAAACATTTGCTAAACAGCATTATAAACCTAATAAAATAATCACACAACACAGACTTCACTTGCATTTTTCTGCAAACAGTTCTTTCCATGCATTCCAATCTGGACTGATTTATAGACAGGAAGATCTTGTTCCTTTGAAATCTGCTCGATAGCTCAGGTCTGGTTAAACTGATTAATTTCAGCTTGCTTGGCTGTGCTGCAACACAAGCGGACAGCTTCACCTACTGGCTATTTTAATAAATGCACTGCTTCTCAATGCTTTTCAATAGCAGTCACATGACTGGGAAAAAAGGTTGTTATTCTGAAACGGTGTAAATTGAACCGTTGTAAAACGAGGGCCACCTGTATATATATATATATATATATATATATATATATATATAAATATATATATATATATATATATATATATATATGTGTGTGTGTATATATATATATATATATATATATATATATACATTGTGTGTATGTGTATATATATATATATATATATATATATATATATGTATATTTATATCAGGGTTGTGGACTCGAGTCGCATGACTTGGACTCAAGTCCCAAATTTGATGTCTTGTGACTTGACTAGACATAATAAAAGAAGACTTGCCACTCTACTCAACCCTGACAACAACTTGACTTGGATTTGAGCTTTCTGACTTATAAATATAAAATACTAGTCCTAAAGCCCGTGTACACGGGCCATTTTTTGCAGTACAGCGGTCCCACCCCTTGCTCTCTCTCTATCCCCCCTCTATTTTGCTCTCTCCTTCTCCACTCTCTTTTGCTCTCTCTCTCTCCCCTTTCTTTTGCATGCTCTCTCTCCCCTCTCTCTTTTACTCTCTCCCCTTTCTTTTGCTCTCTCCCCCCCTCTTTTGCTCTCTCTATCCCCCATCCTTTGCTCTCTCTCTCCCCCTCTCTTTTGCTCTCTCTCTCCTCCCCTCTCTTTTGCTCTCTCTCTCTCTTTTTCTCTCTCCACTCTCTTTTGCTCTCTCTCTCCCTTCTCTTTTGCTCTCTCTCTCCCTTCTCTTTTGTTCTCTCTCTCTCCCCTTTCTCTTTTGCTCTCTTAATCCCTCCCTCTCTTTTGCGGTCTCTCTCCCTCTCTTTTGCTGTCTCTCTCCCTCTCTTTTGCGGTCTCTCTCCCTCTCTTTTGTGCTCTCTCCCCCTCTCTTTTGCGCTCTGTCCCCCTCTCTTTTGCGCTCTCTCCCCCTCTCTTTTGCGCTCTCTATCTCCCCCTCTCTTTTGCGCTCTGTATCTCCCCCTCTCTTTTGCTCTCTCTCTCCCCTCTCTCTTTTATTCTCTCACCTTTCTTTTGCTCTCTCTCCCTCCTCTCTTTTGCTCCCTCTCTCTCCCCTCTATCCCTCTCTCTTTTACTGTATATCTCACTCTCTTTAACTCTCTCCCCCTCTCTTTTGCTGTCTCTCCCCCCTCTCTTTTTCTGTCTCTCCCACTCTCTTTTGCGTGCTCTCATCCCTCTCTCTTTTACTCTCTCTTTCTTTCTTTTGCTCTCACTCCCCCTCTCTCTTGCTCTCTCTCTCTCCCCTCTCTCTTTTGCTCTCTCTCTCCACCCTCACTTTTGCTCTCTCTCCTCCCACTCTCTTTTGCTCTCTCTCTCTCCACCCTCACTTTGGCTCTTTCTCCTCACCCTCTCTTTTGCTCTTTCTTCCCCTCTTTTGCTCTCTCTCTCCCATCTCTCTTTTGCTGTCTCTCTTCCTCTCTTTTGCTCTCCCCCCCCTCTTCTGCTCTCTCTCTCTCCCCTCTCTCTTTTGCACTCTTCCCCCTCTCTTTTGCTCTCTCTCTCTTTTGCTCTCTCTATGCCCCCTCTTTTGCTGTCTCTCTCCCTCTCTTTATCCCCACTCTTCTGCTCTCTCTATACCCACTCTTTAGAGCTCTCTGTCTCTCACGGCAAGTCAGCCACAGCATCCACCCCCGCCCGTGTCACGTCCGGCCCTGCCCGGTCACGCCCCTCCCCGCCAGCGTCACGCACGCCCAGCCACGCCCGCTCCATGCCAGATGCCAGGTGAAGTCAGTTGGATTAAGGCCAGGTGTGTTTTTCCTTGCGCGCAGTCTTTACTGCACATGACAGCGTCGGACAAACACACTTTCTCTTTTATTATATAGGATTTAAATATATTCCAAATATAAAATAAATATAATTCACAATAATACAGTGAAGAAAACGGGCAATAAATGCATAAATATATAAAAAATTCTTGCCACAGAGATGACATAGCTTGTAAAATGCCCCCGGTTTTAGAATGTAATATGTAAAATATTCCAAAAAATCAGTGTTGTGATATCTCTAGACTGGTCACTGGAACTCAACAAGTAAAACAATATATATATATATATATATATATATATATATAAAAATATATATGTGTGTGAGTGTGTATATATATATATATGTTGAAAAATGCAGTTGTTCATAAGTGCACATCTTTGGACTTCATGTGTAAATATATATGTGTGTGTGTGTGTGTTTGAAAAATGCAGTTGTCCAGACATCTGGGAAGATGACAAAATGACACCAGGCGACTAGGGCAGAGGATGGTTTGGTTTTCTTTTTATTCTATATTTACACCTGTGAATGTACAGTGGATATAAAAAGTCTACACACCCCTGTTAAAATGTCAGGTTTCTGTGATGTAAAAAAATTAGACACAGATAAATCATTTCAGAACTTTTTCCACCTTTTTTTTTTTTTAATATTTTTTATTGAGGCTATGAAAAGAAAAAATTACAACAAGTATGAAATACCATGAAATATAAATGACAAATTAAATAGCTTATGAATATACTTTATGTAAGCATGAGTATTACAATAAATCTTTATAGATAGGTATCTTGAACCTCAGTTTTATGTTATTTTTCTGTAATGGATCCCTCAGATGATAAGGAGGGTTACTCTTAAACCCCTCATAGCTTGTGGAGACTGAGCGAGGAAATTGGCATTGGAGGTGGCCACTTTTGGACCAAGTAAGTAGATAGAAAGAAGGGGAAAGTCAGCAGTCAAGAGCTGCTTTAAGATAAAAAAAAGAAAATAAAAGGAGGAGGGGGGGGGGGCGGGATTGTACCCCTGTGGGGAAAATGTGTTATCTAGAGTTGAGTAAATAGATAGAAGGGTGGTGGATTGGAAATGCACCTTTTAATGAGGAGCCAAGGTTGGGTATTGGGCTATCAGTCTAAACTTAAATTCACTGGTGTATCAGAGGCCTCAATAGTAGTAGTTATAATGTGTGGGAGACATATAATAGATTGAAACTGCAGGTAACTCTCTAAGTGAACCCAAGAATACATAAACATATTAGGCATCTACAGGGGAAAAAACATTGTACTCTATGATGCGATATTAGTGTGAGTCCACAAACATGTAAACTAACAATATTCTAAATATAAGGTACTTCTGAATATGAAGCTAGTATAACTATTGCCTAAGGTTAGAACTAACAACAGCAGGATATATATCGTCTGTGGCAACTAGCCTACTCCAGTGACCTGCGGTCCCAAAGAAGCAATAGTTAACACGGGTAAGGCTTTAAGCTCCAAAAACAACGGCACCAGTATAGAAGGAGCGGGGGTGTTGTAGGATAAACCTGGCCTGTCCTGCATGTCGGGAAGTCTGAAGAAATTGTGCTTTGACCTCCTCTGTCGGCTTCGAAAAGACTCCTTGCCACCTACTCCACAGAGAGAAAACGGGTGGGCATCCCCAGCGCTGTTGAAAGTAAGTCTAATTCTCACCAGCTCTGCCTCGACCGGCCGACTCGAGACAAGAACCGAGCAGGTAGTTGAGCGCTGGAGATAACCGTCCGGGCCGCCCTCCGGGTGCAATGTGAACTGGGGAACTATCATGGCAGCCTGCTCAGATGGGATAGATACAGCGCTGTTGTTCTCGACCGCTGCCAAGTTATGGGGGCCAAAGTGTTGCGGGGCTTTTACTTCCACTGATGTGCGAGCAGCCATGTCAGGGGTCTCTTCCTCAGTGTCTGACAGGTCCTCCCAGTCATGAGAGAGGCATTGGATAAGTGAATGAAACTGAGCGTCCATACAGAGCTCCAGGGCAGCAAGTGCTCTATCGATTTGGTGTGCCATTCCCTCTGCTAGATAGGGGATCCAGATTACCCCTCAAAGGTGAAAGTCAGGTGAGGATCTGGGGTCCGTCTTGCTTAAC
This sequence comes from Bombina bombina, assembly GCF_027579735.1. Lineage (NCBI taxonomy): Eukaryota > Metazoa > Chordata > Amphibia > Anura > Bombinatoridae > Bombina > Bombina bombina. Next base: position 926,088,158 of record NC_069502.1, read on the forward strand.
TTAGATCTTTTTGCAGTAATCGGTCTCCAGATCCGCTTCTGCGGTATAAGGCTTCCACGTGGCAAGGAAAATGGCTGCTCCTGTATGTTCTGTGCATCAATCTGTTCGCAAAACAGCTAACATCTCCTGTATGCAACTGTTAGCGAATGTCCCAATAGTTTCTGGCCTTCTCATAAGACCCAGGGGTGTCTGTGATATGGATTGAGGCTGGGCTGAACGGTCAAAAGAATATAAAAGTAAGCTGTTTTAGCAGAGCTGTAGTATAGTGCGACCGTTCAGATCCCAGGCTAGCTCCGCCCCCCAACTTTTTCCACCTTTAATGTGACCTATAAACTGTACAACTCAATTAAAAAACAAACTGAAATCTTTTAGCTGGAGGGAAGTAAAAAAATAAAAATAAAAAAATAAAATAATATGGCTGCATAAGTGTGCACACCCTTAAACTAATACTTTGCTGAAGCACCTTTTGATTTTATTAGCACTCAATGGGTATGAATCTATCAGCAGGGCACATCTTGACTTGGCAAGATTTGCCCACTCTTCTTTGGAAAAACACTTCAAATCTGTCAGATTGTGAGGGCATCTCCTGTGCAGAGCCCTCTTCAGATCACCCCAGCATCGGATTCAGGTCTGGGCTCTGGCTGGGCCATTCCAAAACTTTAAATCTTTTTCTGGTGAAGCAATTCATTTGTTGATTTGGATGTATACTTTGGGTCGTTCATGCTGAAAGATGAAGTTCCTCTTCATGTTCAGTTTTCTAGCAGAAGCCTGAAGGTTTTGTGCCAATATTGACTGGCATTTGGAACTGTTCATAATTCCCTCTACCTTGACTAAGGCCCCAGTTCCAGCTGAAGAAAAATAGCCCCAAAGCATAATGCTGCCACCATCATGCTTCACAATGGGTATGGTATTTATTCTTTTGGTGATGTTCAGTGTTGTTTTTGCACCAAACATATCTTTTGGAATTATGGCCAAAAAGTTCAACATTGCTTTTATCAGAATATAACACCTTTTCCCACATGCTTTTAGGAGACTTCAGATGTGTTTTTGCAAAATTTAGCAGGGCTTGGATGTTTTTCTTCGTAAGAAAAGGCTTCTGTCTTGCCACTGTACCCCATAGCCCAGACATATGAAGAATACGGGAGATTGTTGTCACATGTACCACACATCCAGTACTTGCCAGATATTACTGCAGCTCCTTTAATGTTAGCAGCCTCCCAGACCATTTTTCTTTTCGTCTTTTCATCAATTTTGGGACATCCAGTTCTTGGTAATGTCACTGTTGCGCCATATTTTCTCCACTTGATGATGACTGTCTTCACTGTGTTCCATGGTATATCTAATGCCTAGGAAATTCTTTTGTACCCTTCTCCTGACTGATACCTTTCATCAATAAAATCCCTCTGATGCTTTGGAAGCTCTCTGCGGACCATAGCTTTTGCTGTAGGATGCGACTAAGAAAATGTCAGGAAAGACCAACTAGAACAGCTGGGGCGCGATCCGATATAGATCGCAGTTTGCGGCACAAGCGAGGGAACCCGCGTCGCCCGCAGTTTCAGCTCGCAACTCGAGCCATCCAATATGCGGCGCCATCATTTGCTAAAGTGGCGCAAGTCTCACAAACCAGCGATGTCCAGAAATCTGCGTAAGTACAGATTTTTGGAGTCGCCAGTGACTTGCGCCACGTTAGAAACTGCCGGCGCCTACAAAACCTGACTAAAGTCTAAATCACCCGCACTGTCTAACACGCCTCCTAAACATAGCCCGACACGTCTAACCCTCTATCCGCTATCCCCCCTCACTAGCCTAACAATAAAAAGAAGTTATTAACCCCTAAACCGCCGCTCCCGTACCCCGCCGCAACCTAATAAAGTTATTAACCCCTAAACCGTCGCTCCCGGACCCCGCCGCCAGCTATATTAAATCTATAACCCCCTAAAGTGAGCCCCTAACACCGCCGCCATCTCTATTAAAATTATTAACCCCTAATGTAAGCCCCTTACACCGCCGCCATCTCTATTAAAATTATTAACCCCTAATGTAAGCCCCTAACACCGCCGCCATCTCTATTAAAATTATTAACCCCTAATCTAATCCCCCTATACCGCCGCCAGCTATATTAATATTAATATTATTAACCCCTAATGTAAGCCCCTTACACCGCCGCCATCTCTATTAAAATGATTAACCCCTAATTTAATCTACCTACCCCACCGCCAGCTATGTTATCTATATTAACCCTAAGTATATTATAGTTAATATAGTTATTACATTATATATATTAACTATATTAACCCTAATTATATTAGGGTTAATATAGTTACTATAGTATTTATGTTAACTATATTAACTCTATCTAACCCTAACACCCCTAACTAAATTTATATTAAATTAATCTAATTCATATTATAAACTAAAATATTCCTATTTAAATCTAAATACTTACCTATAAAATAAACCCTAAGATAGCTACAATATAATTAATAATTACATTGTAGCTATGTTAGGGTTAATATTTATTTTACAGGTAAATTGTTAATTATTTTAACTAGGTCTAATAGCTATTAAATAGTTATTAACTATTTAATAGCTACCTAGTTAAAATAATTACCCAATTACCTATAAAATAAATCCTAACCTAAGTTACAAATACACCTACACTATCAAGAAATTAAATAAACTACAAATATCTATCTAAAAATACAATTAAATTAACTAAACTAAATTACACAAAAAAACAAACACTAAATAACAAAAAATAAAAAAAAGATTACAAGATTTTTAAGCTAATTACACCTATTCTAAGCCCCCTAATAAAATAATAAAGCCCCCCAAAATAAAAAAATTCCCTGCCCTATTCTAAATTAAAAAAAGTTCAAAGCTCTTTACCTTACCAGCCCTTAAAAGGGCCTTTTGTGGGGCATGCCCCAAAGAATTCAGCTCTTTTGCATTTAAAAACATATACAATACCCCCCCCATTACAACCCACCACCCACATACCCCTATTCTAAACCCACCCAAACCCCCCTTAAAAAAGCCTAACACTACCCCCCTGAAGATCTCCCTACCTTGTCTTCACCACACCGGGCCGAACACCTCATCCGATCCGGGCGATGTCTTGCTCCAAGCGGCAAAGAAGAATTCTTCCTCCGGCGACGTCTTCCTCCAAGCGGCAAAGAAGAATTCTTCCTCCGGCGACGAATTCTATAGCCCAAAAAACTACGGGCGACTGCAGAAATATACGGGCGTAACTTCTAGGTTACGCCGTATATGTGATACCAAACCAGCGCAAATATTGGCGTCGCCGGCTTTTGCGGGCGACGATTTTTATCGGATCGACCCCCTGAACTTTATTTGGAGTTAATCAGAGGCACTTTAAATGATGACAGGTGTGTACTGACTCCTATTTAACATGATTTTGAATGTGATTGCTAAATTCTGAAGCTACATCCCCAGTTGTGTGTGCACACTTATGCAACCAAATTATTTTTTTTGTTTACTTCCCTCCACCTAAAAGATTTCAGTTTGTTTTTTAATTGAGTTGTACAGTTTATAGGTCAGATTAAAGGTGGAAAAAGTTCTGAAATGATTTATCTTGGTCTCATTTTTTTGGGCGTGTGTGTATGTGTAATTTTGGATTGGCCCCCCATGTGCTAGGCTTCTGATGCTAATATATTGAGCTCTTATATTAATACTTGGCTATGTATTATTACTACATGATATGAACATGATTAACATGTATTAGTACATGATTTGAGCAATAGTCTACAAAAGAATGCTTGTATATTGTACTTTGTAGTTTGTGTGTGTGATGGGTGTTAGGGGTGTGTGTGAGGTGTGTGTGATCGGTGTGAGGGGAGTGTGTCTATCTGTCTGTCCCTGAATGACTGTGTGATGGTCTATTCCTGCCTCAGCTTGATAGCTTCTCTTTTTAGGTAAGAGAATAGGTTTATATTATTAAAGGACTAGTAAATACAGTAGATCATTTGCATAATCAACTAATTTTTAAGAAGACAATGCAATAGCATTTAGGGGCCGATTTATCATGGCCTGAATGGGGCCAAATACCCCTGTCGCTGGAAACAGGAGTTAAGAAGCAGCGGTAAGAACGCTGTTCCTTAACTCGTCCACCGCCTCTGAGGCTGCAGACATCTATCCGTCCGATTGCATACGATCGGGTTGATTGACACCCCCTGCTAGTGGTGGATTGGCCGCAAATCTGCAGGGGGCAGCACTGCACAAGCAGTTCACCAGAACTGCTTGTGCATTGATAAATGCCGACAGCGTATGCTTCAGTGGATCCTGTCCACCAGACAAATGATAAATCGGCCCCTTAGTCTGAACTTCAAATGAGTAGTAGATTTTTTTTTTTGACAAATGTCTAAAGTGGGGTGTATTTCCACTCCTCCTGTATCATGTGACAGCCATCAGCCAATCACAAATGCATATACGTATATTTTATAAATTCTTTCACATGCTCAGTAGTAGCTGGTGACTCAAAATGTTTAAAAAGAATGTGCACATTTTGTTAATTGAAGTTAATTGGAAAGTTGCTTAAAATTGTATGCTCTATCTGAATTAAAAAAATGTAATTTTGACTTGAGTGTCCCTTTAATACGTTAATAACTATATTCAAGGGGCCATATTACAAGAGGTTTGTTGCGGTTGTTTGTGCTCCTGTGGTTTTCCGCTCGTATTACAAGTTGAAACTAGTAAACGTAATTGCTTGAGTACAATTTACACTTGAATGATTACCACATTACAAAACACATCAAAAGTGCATTACAAAGTAAAGTTACACTCATAATAACACTATCTAATAAAAATTAGTTAAAAAAAATATTGCGCAAAAAAAGTTAAAAGGACTCAAAGATATCAGGGGGGATATTTATCAAAGGTCTGTCGGACCTGATCCAACAGTGCGGATCAGGTCCGACAGACCTCGCTGAATGCGGAGAGCAATATGCTCTCCGTATGCAGCATTGCACCAGCAGATCACAAGAGCTGCTGGTGCAACGCTGGCCCCTGCAGACTCGCGGCCAATGGGCTGCGTGCAGGGAGGTGTCAATCAACTCGATCGGGTTGAATTGTGGCGATTTCTGTCCGCCTGCTCAGCGCAGGCGGATAGGTTATGGAGCAGCGGTCTTTAGACCGCTGCTTCATAACTGCTGTTTCTGGCGGGTCTGAAGACTCGGCAGAAACACGGGCCGTCAAGCTCCTTTCGGAGCTTGATAGATAGGCCCCCAGGTCTCAGGTGTTAAAAAAAAAGGCTTCAAGGGTCTTTAACATTGAGATACATACATTTACACGTCTAGAGATGTATATGTATGTATTTATATATATATATATATATGTATATATACAGTATATTTATGCATTTATATGTATATTTGTATTTACAGACATATTTACACATATAAACACATAAATACATATGAGCATACTGTATATTGACATATATAAGTGCATTGGAGCCGATGAAAACATGTAAAAGCATATTTATGTAATATTCATATTTAATAAAGATTTTAACCATATATTTAATGTAAATATTTCACATTCCTATGTTCTGCACATAGCAGAATATGTTCTATGTATTTATACATATTACATGTGAAGAACAATAGAATATGAAATATTCATATTTTCATGTCGGGTTAGCGCACATGAGAATATGTTATTGGGTTTGTTTGTGAATTGTTTTTTTCTCCTCATTTTTGCTCAATTTACTTCTATGGTTGAATAGGTTATTGAGTGCACAATATTGTAAGTTTGGCATTTTGCGCTCTTCGGATTAGCCTGCGAGCAGAAACAGTTTACTTTCAACTCATAATTTGAGTGGCTCGAGTGCAACCCGATTAGCAAAAAAGACCTCGCTGAATGCGGAGAGCAATACACTCTCCATATTCAGCATTGCACTAGCAGCTCACAAGAGCTGCTGGTGCAATGCTGCCCCCTGCCGACTCGCGGCCAATCGGCCGCCAGTAGGGAGGTGTCAATCAACCTGATCATACTCGATCCGCTTGATTTCCGGCGATGTCTGTCCGCCTGCTCAGAGCAGGCGGACAAGGTTATGGAGCTGCGGTCTTTAGACCGCTGCTTCATAACTGGTGTTTCTGGCGAGCCTGCAGGCTCGCCAAAAACAATGGGGCTTCAAGCTCCATTCAGAGCTTGATAGATAGGCCCCACAGTATATATATATATATATATATATATATATATATACCTATGCCCTGCTGTAAAACTAATTTAAGCTTGTATTACACTAAAACAATGTTGAAAGATGCTTACTGGATATTTTCCCACAATTCCTGGCCTGACATTAAAGTTTTCTTTGCTCATTACTCATACATAAACTATCCATATTAGCAAAAACAGAAGTAACCAGTGAAAAGTACTCTCTTGCTTACCAGAAAGATAGGGTTTAGAAACATTCTGCAGTTTATTGTATATTTACTTGGCAGACAAGGGGTTATTTCCATCTGTCTGTTGGCAGACTATTTTATGTTCGAAACCAACACCTAAGTAGCACAATATTTTACTTGTTAGCAACATAAAAAACACATACTTTCAGAACTTCAAAGTGTTCCAATGTAACTTATAGCTATCAGTATAACCTTTAAAAGGAAATTCAAGTATTTTTTTTTTTAAAGTTTTTGTTTTTGAAAAAGAGGTGTAACTGGATAAAAAATAAACACCTTTTGTGTTTATGTTTGTAAGTTGGCCACTTAACAAATTGGCTTATTTTTCCTAGAATTCTTTGTTAAAGAGTAAACCTAGGTTGGTTTAAGAAGCACATGTCTTCAGCATTTTGTTACTGTAGTGTTTGCAAGAATGTTATACATTGTTGCAAACATTGCTGCTATATAATTCTAAAGATAAATGCAGGCTCTTGATATTCCCAAATTTAGAGGGGTACACTTCAAATTTGGTCCCCATTTCTCCCAGGAGGTAGCACCCCCAAAGAAGGGGTATCCCTAGGTGCCTCATCAAATTGCCAACATACTAAAAAGTCAACTTGATCTCCTGCACCCTACTCGATCGACACCCCTTTTCAGAAGCGGCGGATGGGGGCTCAATTCCTGGTTGGCGCTGAGAGCGAGTGAGCTCTCTGTGGCAGAGATTGTAAGTAGCAGCGGTCTAATGACAAAGGGTCCTGGAGCAGCTCTCGCTGCTTTGTACATGGAGCCCATAATGTTTAAATATTTGCATATAAATATAAAATGTAATTAATGTTGCTTGTTGTGTTTATTATGTCTGACTACATTATATCTACAATCTTTGAAATAAAATGCATGGTTATATATAATACATATTAGTTTAAGTATTGGATATATAAATTAAAATGTATATATTCTTGCTTAATGCATTTATTATTGTAAATATAAATATATTTTTAAAATAGATATTTACGTTATGACAGTTGTATTTTAATTATGGTATCACATAACTGCATGCCTGTTATGTAATAATACAATTGAAATACTAATCCCTTTTGTAACATGAATATAAATTTTAAAATATATATTTATGCTTAAAATAATAAACACAACAAGAAAAAATAAATACATATTTATTTATATATAGTGATGTCGCGAACCTAAAAATTTGGGTTCGCGAACAGCGAACGCGAACTTCCCCAAAAGTTCGCGAACAGGCGAACCGCTATAGACTTCAATGGGCAGGCGAATTTTAAAACCCACAGGGACTCTTTCTGGCCACAATAGTGATGGAAAAGTTGTTTCAAGGGGATTAACACCTGGACTGTTGCATGCCGGAGGGGGATCCATGGCAAAACTCCCATGTAAAATTACATAGTTGATGCAGAGTCTGGTTTCAAGCCATAAAGGGCATAAATCACCTAACATTCCTAAATTGTTTGGAATAACGTGCTTTAAAACATCAGGTATGATGTTGTATCGATCAGGTAGTGTAAGGGTTACGCCCGCTTCACAGTGACAGACCAAACTCCCGCAGCGGGTACAACATTATCATCATCACACCGTACGTCCATGTGTGTAATGCTGCCTGACAGACATATCCATGTTATCTACATCCTCTAGCAATAATGGTTGCGCATCACTCATTTCTTCCAACTGATGTGTAAATAACTCCTGGTGCTAGTGTTGGTGGTGGTGGCAGGCGGACGAGTGGTAACTTGAGAGGTGCCCAAAGCTAAGCTGGAGGAGGATGGTGCGTCAAGGTTCCGAGTGGAAGCTGTAGAAGATTGGGTGTCCTGTGTTAGCCAGTCAACTATATCCTCAGAAATGTTCGAGTTTGGGGTATGTGGCCTCTGAACACTGGGCATTATTCTAGGGCCAAAGGGAATCACAGCACCACGAACATGACGGCCCCTGCGGGGTGGCCTGCCTCTGCCTGTCATTTTTTTTTCGATTGGTGGTACTATGCGTGCAAGCTACTGTGACAACAGATATGAGTAGCACTGTGCACTTTCAGAAGTTGGCAGAGTAGACGCTGTAGGCCTGACACACACGCTTGCAGACAACTAACTGCTATTTTTTTTTTTAAATGTACACTACTGTTACACCAGATATGAGTTGCACTGGTGTGACACTGTGCCTTGGCAGGCACTGAAACGCACACGTGTGAAGGAAACTGACTGCTATTATTTAACACAGTCAAAAAAGTGTTGTATTTTTTAAATCTACACTACTGTTACACCAGATATGAGTTGCACTGGGTTGACACTGTGCCCTGGCAGGCGGGCCCTGAAATGCACACGTGTGAAGGAAACTGACTGCTATTATTTAACACAGTCAAAAAAGTGTTTTTTTTTTTTTAATCTACACTACTGTTACACCAGATATGAGTTGCACTGGGGTGACACTGTGCCCTGGCAGGCAGGCCCTGAAACGCACACGTGTGAAGGAAACTGACTGCTATTATTTAACACAGTCAAAAAAGTGTTTTGTTTTTTTTAAATCTACACTACTGTTACACCAGATATGAGTTGCACTGGGGTGACACTGTGCCCTGGCAGGAAGGCCCTGAAACGCACAAGTGTGACGGAAACTGACTGCTATTATTTAACACAGTCAAAAAAGTGTTTTTTTTTTTAAATCTACACTACTGTTACACCAGATATGGGTGGTGGCACTGGGCAAGTGGGCACAGTATACGCTGTGAGCCTGACACACACTCTGGCAGGCAGGCAACTGCAATTAGATTACACAGGAAAAAAAAAAAAAGCAGACTGATGTTCTAGCCCTAAAAAGGTTTTTTTGGGGTGCTGTCCTTACAGCAGAGATCAGATGAGTCCTTCAGGACTGTAGTGGACACTGAATACACTAGCCTAGCTATAAATTTCCCTATTAAATCAGCAGCAGCTACACTGTCCCTCCTCTCACTAAGAATGCAGCTTCCAAATGAATCTAAAATGGATGCTGTCCAGGAGGTGGGAGGGTCTGTGAGGGAGTGTCTGCCGCTGATTGGCTGTAATGTGTCTGCTGACTGTGAGGTAAAGGGTCAAAGTTACTCAATGATGAAGAATAGGGGGCGGATCGAACATCGCATATGTTCGCCCGCCGCAATGAACGCAAACATGCTATGTTCGCCGGGAACTATTCGCCGGCGAACTATTCGCAACATCACTATTTATATACAATAGTTAAAAGAGTATGCATCAGGCATAAGAATTGTAGATAAATGCACTATTAAAGGGACACTCAAGACAAAATAAACTTTTATGATTCAGATAAAGCATGTAGTTTTAAGACACTTTCCAATTTTCTTCCATTATCAAATTTTGCACAGTCTTTTTATATTCACACTTTCATGGGAACAAGATCCTATGAGGGGTGGTTAGGGGATTAAGGCCTAATAAATGGTAACCATCAATAATCCCCTAATCAACCCCCATACAGGTATGTGGATTGGTTAGGAGATTAAGGCCTTCTAAATACTAACTAACAATATTCACCTAATCAATCCCCAAACAGGTATGAGGGTGGTAAGAAGACTAAGGTCTAATAAATACTAACTAACAATAATAACCTAATCATAGGGGTTAATAGTTAGATACTTGTGGTGGATATGTGGTGGCGAAGGGATTAATAGTTATAGGCATAAGGGTTAATAGTTTATTACGTTGGGCATGTGGTGTCTTAGGGGTTAATATTTAGAGACATGGGGCTAATAGTTAATTTATTGCAGTGGGTATGTGTCGGTTAATAGTTAGGGACTTGTGGTGGGTATATGGCAGCATAGGAGTTAATAGTTAGTGACTTGCTGTGGGTATATGGTGGCATAGGAGTTAATAGTTAGCGACTTGCGGTGGGTATGTGGCGGTTTAGATCTTTATTAGTTTAGCGATCATGGGGTACTTCGGTTTAGGGTTATTAGGATAAGTGGTTAGGCATACGGCAGTTATATTCAAGGGATCCTTTACATCAGCAATATGGTTGGCGATGCTGGGTTTTGTCTAAAGCCAGTATCGCCGACCAATGGCATGTATAGTAAACGCCTCTCGACGATGCCGCTATATTAAGAGATTGAGATATTTTGTCAGGCTCGTTCGACATAGAGCCGGATCCATTTAAATATTTAGCCGTCTAGTAGCACTTTCTATCATCAGGGCCTCAGTTAGCTTCTAACCCCTGAAGCTGTTGTGCACAAAATATTTACTTCCTGCTATTTTCATTGTCAGTTGAACAAGCTTTATCATAAATTTGATTAAAATATTCTTGACATGACTAAATAGTGCTGTTTCATATTTTCTTAATGTCCATTTAATGGGCAAATAGTATCATAAATATGGATTCATTTAACAGAAAGGGAACCTTTTGTTTTATGGAGGTATTATTAAAAAGAAACAGACTCTAGATTTCATATTACAGTAGCTGCAATAGCCCTCTTCTTCTGTACTTTGATATATTAGGTCACCATTACAGTAATTGAGGCCTCAAGTAAAATAGCAGTTGTGTCAATCATAGCTTATTTATAAATCTTGTTATCTAAATTGGCCAGGGTTGTGTGTCATTTTAAAATTACACGGTTCAAGCTTGAAGCGTGCGGTTTTGCATAAGCTAGTGTTAACAAGTCTATACTATATATAGCAAGCTTAGAAATGGGCAAGTGTAGCTTAACATATGTTAATTTGTTCCAGTGCTTCAACTACTTGAATGTTGCTATCTTATTTTATTAGTCAATTCCAAAAAGATTTAAACAATAATTATTATTTGTTCCAAAAAATATGTTAGAGGAAAAACTAATACAATAATACAATTATACAAGTCTAATGAATATGTTTACTTTTATGTGTTTCACCCACAAAGCATGACACTGTTGGTGATTGGGGGTTATGCGCAGATCTCCTGACCGGCTCACCGGCCAGAGACAATATACATGTAAATAAGCTTTGCAATAATAAACTGCTGTAACACATACACTGATCAGCCACAACATTAAAACCACTGACAGTTGAGGTGAATAACCTTGATTATATCATCACAATGGGACCTGTCAAGTGGTGGGGACATATTAGGGCAGCAAGTTAGCAGTCAGCTCTTAAATTTCATGTGTTCGGAGCAGGTAAAATGGGCAAACAAAAAGATCTAAGTGACTTTGGCAAGGGCCAAATAGTGATGACTAGACGACTGGGTCAGAGAATCTCCAAAACGGCAAGTCTTGTGGGGTTGTTCCCGGTATGAAGTGGTTAGTACCTACAAAAGTGGTTACAGGAAGGACAACTAGTGAGCCAACATTAGGGTCATGGGTGGCCCAAGGCTCATTTTTTTTGCAAGTGAGGAGAGAAGGCTAGCCCGTCTGGTCTGATCACACAGAAGAGCTACTGTAGCTGAAATTGCTGAAAAAATGAATGCTGGTCATGATAGACAGGTGTCAGGACACACAGCGCATTGCAGTTTTCTGTGTATGGGGCTGCATAGCGTCAGAACTGGACCATGGAGCAATGGGAATAACTTGCCTGGTCTTATGAATCACATTTTTTTTTAGATCAGGTAGATGGCTGGGTAGGTGGTGTCGTTTACTTAGGGAAAAGATGCAGCAGTATGCACTATGGGAATGAGGCAGGCCAGCGGAGGCATTGTTATGATCTGGGCATTGTTCTGTTGGGAAACCTTACCTTGGGTCCTGGCATTCATGTGGATGTAACTTTGACACGTACCACCTACCTTGTTGCAGACCACATAGACCCCCTCCTAGCAATGGTGTTCCCCAGATGGCAGTGGCCTCTTCAGCAGAATAATGCACCCTGCTACATTGCAAAAATTGTTCAGAATGGGTTTGAGGAGTATCACAAATTGTTCAAGGTGTTACCTTGGCCTCCAAATTCCCAAGATCTCAATCCGATTGAGCATCTAAGGGATTTGCTGGAACAACAATCCTGATCCATGGAGGCCCCACCTTACAATTTAAAGCATCTGCTGCTAATGCCTTGGTGCCAGATCCCACAGGACACATTTAGAGATGTTGTGGCAGCACGAGGGGGGACCTACAAGACCTGCCTCGACGCATCAGAGCTGTTTTGGCAGCATGAGTGGGACCTAAAAGATATTAGGCAGGTGGTTTTAATGTTGTGTGACTGATTAGTGTATTTTATTTACATAAGTTGTATTATGTTTTAAAGGGACATTAAACACATTGGGCTAGATTATGAGAATTTAATGTGCGAAACGGCCATGAAAACCGAGCGATATCAGGTTTTTTTTTTATGGGCGTTTGCACGCAAGTTAACTTCTGCTCGTATTACAAGTTGCAAACGCGTGAGCGCAGTCATGATTTACACTAGAATAATTACTGCAGAGCTCTTGTTATCTGTTAGGTGAGACAAAATAGTTTTACAAAACAAATAAAAAAAATACATTTAAAAGTACAGATACACTCATAATAACACTATCTAATAAAAAATATTTAAAAAAAAAACTGCATGAAAAAGTTATAAGGGCTCAAAGATATGAGGTGATTTTTAAAAAAAGGACTCCAAAAGGGCTTTCCCTCAGAGATACATAAATATACATGTCTAAATATTTGTGTATGTATATATATATATATATATATATATGTATATATGTGTGTACATATGTATTTATGCATTTTTATGTGTATGTATTTATAGTGTTATATATGTATTTACACAAATAAACACATAAGTACATATGTGCACACACACACACACATATATATATATATATATTATAGTATATATATATATATATATATATATATATATATATAGGTTTATTGGACCCCTTTGCAGTCAAGTAGATGAAGACATGAAAAATCATTTTTTATCCAATATTCATATTTAATAAGGTGTTATACTGTGTATTTACTGTAATTACTATAGATTCCAATGTTCTGCACATTGCAAAATATGTTCTAGTGTATTTATAAATATGTATTTTTATATATGTGTGTACATATCTATATCTATATATAATTATATATATATATATATATATATATATATATATTATATATACTGTATATAGTTAGAAATATATATTTGTGCAAAAATCCATAGATTTATACTTAAATATGTCTTTTAAGATAGAATATTTCTGCTAATATACAATATTATCTTCTTATGTTGTACTTTAAAATAACCGGTATCGTGTTTATGCGACTTGTGGGGGGGTTTTTCCAACTTTTTCGGCTCCATTTAAGACTATGGGGAATGCGATTTTGCGTTCGCCACTTCTCAAAGTCTATTTGTTACACAACTTTGAGAACGTGAAAGAGCAAACTTTTTTATTTTTAAACTTGTAATACAAGCTTAAATCTCCAAGTGTTAAAAAAAAATATTCTTGAGTGCAATTGAAGTTAACGCACGGCGGGTTAACGTGACTTCAGAGCTCTGGTTAACTGTTATGCTTGAATAAAAAGTTGTGCAAAATACATCAAAAATACATTACAAAGTACAGTTACATTCATAATAACACTGTCTAATATTTTTATTTTTTTTAAAAATGCACAAAAAAGTTATAGAGGCTCAACGATATGAGATCCCAGGTGTAAGGGAAAAAAAGGCAGACAAAGGGCTTTAACATAGAGATACATACATATATATGTCTAAAAATGTATATATATGTGTGCACAATTGGGTTAGCGCACAAGTAAGATTTTTTTCCACTTTTTCTTTCCTGCCTTTCGACGCGTAAGGTTAGCACACGACCAAAAACGTTTTACTTTGAACTTGTAATATGTGCGCTACCTGACGAGCACAAAAAGCTTACTTCTTACTTATCACAGTTAGCGTAATCTAGTCTAAAATGCTTAATTACGGATGATAAAAGATACAAAGCTATATAACTATAAAAATTGTTTTTTTTTCTTTTTTTCTAGAGAGGGAGTATGCTTACTCCTGATTTCAGATGACACAATGATTGTTTGATCAGTGAGGGAGTTCATTTATACCTGTCTATAATTGGCCACAGACGGTGAAATAATGAGAATTTCCAACCAAATTTGTAAATGTTTGTGAATGTGTTTTCCAAAATAACATTTACTAAATAAAACAAAAAAACACACAGGAGGATATTTATCAAAGCCTCAAATATGTTGCATTCACCGGTACCAATACGCTCGCTTAGCATTGCCTAATGCCGCAGCCGCGGACCTGAATACGCTCTCCATATTTATAAAAAAAGCCGGCAAAAAGACGCTCACCAAGTACGGGGCGATAAGCATCAGACTGTTGTTAACAAGCAGTCATCGATATCGCTTCTATTCTGCTTTTTACCAACTTTATTTATACCCTGTCACTAAACGCTGCCACTATACTAAAATGTTTAACCCCTATCCCACCGCTCCCCGACCCCGCTGCAACCTAAATAACAACCCGTTAACTTGTAAATTAAAATAAACTAATTTTAAACTATTAATTAACCTACCCATAACTATTATACTAAAAATAAATTAAACTACCAATTAAATTAACTAAATTACATATTAAAACAAACCTAACCCTACTCAAATTATTTAAATATACTTTTTAACCTTATTAAATATTACTAAATTACAAAAAATAAACACTAAATTAAAAAAAAAAAAATTACGAAAACAAACAAGCCACATTATCAAAAATAAAAAATAATTATACCTAATCTAATAGCCCTATCAAAATAAAAAAGCCCCCCAAAAATAAAAAACCCTAGCCTACAATAAACTACCAATGGCCCTTAAAAGGGCCTTTTGTGGGGCATTGCCTCAATGAAATCAGCTCTTTTACATGTAAAAAAAATACAAACACCTCCCAAAAGTAAAACCCACCACCCAACCAACCCCCCCAAATAAAAACCCTCTAAAATAACCTAAGCTTCCCATTGCCCTGAAAAGGGCATTTGTATGGGCATTGCCCTTCAAAGGGCATTTAGCTCTTTTACCTGCCCAGACCCTACTCTAAAAATTAAGGATCCATCCAGCCGGCAATAAGTCTTCATCCTGGCGGCAAGAAGTCTTCATCCGGGCGGCCTCTTCCATCTTCATCCAGCCGGAGAAGTCTTCATCCAGACGGCATCTTCTATCTTCATCCATCCAGCACGGAGCGGGTCCATCCTGAAGACATTCGGCACGGAGCTCCTCTTCAATATGGTCGCTGCCGTAAACTGGAGCTTGAATGCAAGTGACGTCATCCAGGATGGCGTCCCTTGCATTCCTATTGGCTGAAATGTTCCAATCAGCCAATAGGATTAGAGCTGCTAAAATCCTATTGGCTGTTCCAATCAGCCAATAGGACTAAGCTCTCATCCTATTGGCTGTACCAATCAGCCAATAGGATTGAGCTCTCTTCCTATTGGCTGATTGGAACAGCCAATAGGATGAGAGCTCAATCCTATTGGCTGATTGGAACAGCCAATAGGATTTTAGCAGCCCTAATCCTATTGGCTGATTGGAACCTTTCAGCCAATAGGAATGCAAGGGTCACCATCTTGGATACATCACTTGCATTCAAGTTCCAGTTTATGGCGGCGACCATATTGAAGAGGAGCTCCGTACCGGATGTCTTCAGGATGGACCCGCTCTGCTACGGATGGATGAAGTTAGATGAGACCGTCTGGATGAAGACTTCGCCAGCTGGATGAAGATTGAAGAGGCTGCCCGGATGAAGTCTTCTTGCCACCCGGATGAAGACTTCTTGCCGGCTAGATGTATTCTTCAAGCGGGACTTCAATAACTGTAAGTGGATCGTCGGTGGTTAGTGTTAGGTTTATTTAAGGTTTTTTTGGGTGGGTTTTATTTTTAGAGTAGGGTCTGGGCAGGTAAAAGAGCTAAATGCCCTTTTAAGGTCAATGCCCATACAAATGCCCTTTTAAAGGCAATGCCCATACAAATGCCCTTTTCAGGGCAATGGGGAGCTTATGTTATTTTAGAGAGGGTTTTTATTTGGGGGTTAGTTGGTTTTAAGCTTTCACTGCTTTTAGACTCCCATTGATTCCTATGGTATCCGCGGCCTCCAGGGTGGCGGATTGAAAACCAGGTACGCTGGGCCGAAATAGCCGCGAGCGTACCTGTTAACTATTTGATAACTTTGAAAAAGTGTCAAATAGAGCCGAATGTGTATTCGGAACATCTGTAATGACGTAAGCATCGATCTGCGTCAGATTGAGACCGGCGGATCGTATGTTACGTCACAGATTTCAACTTTTGCCGGTCTGTAGGCTTTGATAACTAGGTTGGATCAAGCTCGCAACAATTACGCGGCGGAATTCCGGCGTATTTGCAGTTGACGGCTTGATAAATATCCCCCCCACTGTAAAAAATGATAAATAATCCCTAGAATATATATATATATTGTACAGTATGCATAATGTTTTTAAATAATTATTAATTTTGTTTAATATTTAATATTTTATATGTAATATTTTAATAATGGGCATAATTGTTTGCTTTATAGTCCGCTTTCCTGACATACTGTATATATAAAAATATTAAATCTTACAATAAAAATAACATTATCCTGTAAGTGAAGCACATTGGAATGTTAAATCTGTACAGTAAATATATAGTAAAGCACATAAATATCTAAAATAATCTGTACGCATATATTATTTATATAATGTATATATTATATTAGTATATATAGGAATAGATATCACAGGTATATGTATATAGATATACTGTATATATAAAAATATAAATATACAAAGCATATATTTATTCTAGTAAATAACACATATTTAGCACATATTGCTTTTGAAAGAATCCCTTTAAGGAAAGTATATACATGTATTTCACAACGTGTTCTGCTTTCACTGTCTTGTTCTCATAGCAGTGTCCTTATCTAGAAGGAGAAGGTGGCGGTCGCATTCCAAAGCAAGACACTGTATATGAGAAGTTAACTACACAATTGCTACTAAATATAATTGACATACCACCGTAGACACACCTGCTACATAACAATTTTAATTATTAGACTTACTAAGGAGGGAATTTCCTTGGAAAGATCAGATCGAGGAAGTTCTCTTGGGAGAAGACGTTTTCTTGGCGAATCGGAGAGGGCTGACAGTAACACGTGAAAAGCTGATGCTCATTGATGCTGTTTCTGCCTTTCATTTTGTATTTGACACCCGAAAGATAACTATTTATAGTTTAATTATCACCATGCTATTACTGCTTTATATTTATTGTAATAAGTTTATAATAAACACTGCTATTATTATACTGCACTCTTGTGTCGAGTTAAAGTGAAGGTAAAGTCAAACGCCTTATTACAAATATTAGAGATATGATGGCAAAATAAATATAAGTTTCATTCATCCAATTTGTTATAAAAATATATTACCAGTGATATCTAATGTTTTTATCATCTAATCGGCTTTCCGAAAAACAACCCGTTACATTTATCCTTTTTTTCTAAAATACCTATCAAGTGCTTCAGAGATCCAATGATTTTCTGGCCATTAGGCGGCCGTCAAATTTCATCATAACATTGCGGTTTACATGCGCATGCGTGACAATTTCTCCTCCTCAATTTGCAAGTGCGCAATCCTCGTTTCGCGCATTTCGCATTACCAAATTTGGGTTGTTGTCATTTGAAGGAGCTGCCAAGTTTTTTCGCCATGCGCAGTAGACGCAAACAAAACGGAATTAACGCACTGCGCAAAGATCACTGTCTATAATTGAATGCACATGGCGGTTAATCCGTGCTCGATGTCACGAGTATGCGAAACACATATAGAGTGGATGGGACCGCTCTATACGTCAGAGTGTCTTAAACAGGAAATTGGAGTGTGGGAGGAGATTACTTCAAGGAACGGTAGGAAATATTAAGTTAATAAATAGAACCAAAATAGATAAAAAAATATAATTAAAAAACCTAGCGACTGCATTGGGGTTATTAACAGTAACATAAAAACGATTGCTGGTTAGAAAAACTTTACCTTCACCTTTAAGTTTCTCAGTACAAGTGAAAGTGCCTACGCCTATTGTCAGGACATACCGGTAGCAAAATGAAACTTCTTATGTTAGGTTGAAACAAATTTTTAAATTACTTTGGACATACGCTTTCATACATTTCTTCTAGTGTTACATTGAAATTGCTCAAATTTACTCATTTTAATCTGTTAGAATAATTTTAATTGGAGAACCTCCTCTTTCAAATGACAGTTAATTGACTTTTCTATTTAGCCCGTGGTTGATGTTACATTACAGTTTCTCTATTGCTGCAAAAATTGAAATCCATATGTCTATGAGTCTCCTATGACAAAAATGCATTTCTCTTTCAATAAGGGGTAACAGGAATTTACATATCACATGGTTTTAAATAGGGGATCATTAGTTTAATGCATTATTATGGTTGGAATATCTTATTTCTTTGTGCTCCTCTAGAAAAATGTCTAAAACAAGCCCATAAGCAGAATTATATAGATTTGTGTTGAGTTATTTTGGAATCTAGTGCAAACCAAGAAAACTAATGAGTAGAATCTATGAAGACAAAGAAGGTAATTTAGTCTCATATAGAAACATATTCTCACTGTAATATATTGAGAACCCTTAGGAATATAATGCATTCTGTGCTCTTTTTAATGGCTGCTTGGGAAATAACATAATTATTTTGTAGTCTTAGATCAGAGCGGCTAAGGGCCCCCTTCTTACATGAACTGTGCTATCTTGTTAAATGTATTCTGATCGTGAAAAGACTTTAGCTAAGTTATGAAAATGTTAAGTATTTTTGGTAACTTAGCCTCTCGACTCCCACAGATGCATACATCTCTATAACAGCATTAAATGAAAAAAACACTACAGGCTTTGTAGTATGCATCAGAAATGTGTTATACATAGGGTGACCATATTGCTGCTTTTAAAAGGAAACATATAAAAAATACATATCTTGATGGTTCTTATAATGGAACATTATTTAAAACATTTCCTTTAAACAGCCCTGACATATGTATTTTTCATATGTGTCCCCCCCTTTTTAAAGCAGCAATATGGTCACCCTAGTTATTACATAATTTATTGCATTTTTGTCAGAAAAATTTGTTTAAGTTAAGATACATAAACAATTGTCTAATTTAGATGTAGGATAGTAATCCATCTGTATCTTTTTAAGTTATTTAGAAAATATATAATGGTATTTACATGATGGATTCTAAAAATCCAAAGATTTTTCTAAACAGCCCATAAGAAATGAAGTAATCTTTATAGAGGACCAGGTCTAGACTGACCATAGGACAAACCAGCAAATGTCCAGTGGACAAAATATGGAATTTGCTCTCACCTGTCCTTGAGTGAGCAAGCAATTGCAGACTTCTCAAGGGGTGTGTACCTAGACTGCAAAAAACATACACAAACAAAATTATAGTTCTACGTGTCTAAATGCAGAAATAACAATTTACTTTAAAGGCCCCTTTAAGGGGAGCGCAGAGGCAGTGGTCTGATTTGAGGTCTCTTGTACCACGTGGCTTAAAAAAGGTCTGCTGGGGGAGGTGATCTGATATGAAGTCTAATGTAAGTAAATGGCTGTCAAGGGGCCTGCAGGGGTTTGATGTGGCATGTGGCTGACAGAGCAGTTGCGCCTGGCCAGTGGGTTAATCTGACATGGTATGTGGTTGCAATGACTGGGTTTATGGTTTTATGTAGCAAATTGCCTGACACGGGGGCTACAGGGCCAGGGTTACACTTGAGCACCCAGCAAAAGTGAGCTGTACTGCCTTTTAATGCCCTGACCCTATTGTTGGTTCCGTGCCCTGACTCTATGGAGGACTATACTCCCAAACATAAATCAGTAACTTGTTGCACTCCAAATCTACAAACTGTTCCTGATTGACGCCCATCAAAGCTCACCTTCCTAACTCAACTTCTCCAAATCTGCTCTACCTCCCTGCAATGGTCCATCATTCTCTCTCCTTTTCCCATTTAAGAAAGTTGCAGATTTTTAATCCTAACGTGTTTACACCACATTAACCTTTGTTTACATATATCTGTAAATATTCAAGGATCGATTAGGAGGGTTAGTTGGTGGTTAAAATATAGTCTGTAGAACTTCTTGTACATTGGACCCAATGCCATTTTCAGACAATGGCAAATACTTACCCTTCAAAGTTCAGTACAGAGCAGGAAACTGGGAACTAAGGTCCAGGAGGCATTTGGGACAAACATATTTGTTTTCTATGGGTGAGGTCTATATATATATAGAGGACAGAGTCAAATTTTATTTTGCAAGAGTCAAATTTTATTTTGCATGACACTGGTGAATTGGGGGCATTGCTACACATGAAGAGACATCAGCGGGGAATTCACCCTCCTTCTAACCCAACCAGGCCCAACCAGGGGAGCAAATAAAAAAATGTGGATGTTTTTGACTCCTCACATACCCCTATAAAATTGCACTGTACCCATGTCCTTCAAAATGATGTTTTTTTTTTTTTTTTATTGCGATGTGACAAGAGTTTGCATTTACTGTTATTTCTATAATCTTGATTTACCTTATTCTCTTGGTATCCTATTTTGAAAAGCATATCTAGGTGGGCTCAGAAGGAGTAATGGATTACTTGGAGCTAGCTGGTGATTGATGGCACATATTCCTTCTTATCCTAGCTCATAGATGTGATCCAGCTAACTCCCAGTAGGGTGTTGTACTTTTGATCTTGCTGAAGAATTACAATTTTAATTTGTTAACAAGAAGTATGATTTTATTATGTGTAATATAGGGTGGATCACAGTTTTTGACTTGTTTTCGCAGTTAGTTATTTCTGAACTTCAGCGGC
The DNA here is from genome assembly GCF_027579735.1 of Bombina bombina. NCBI lineage: Eukaryota > Metazoa > Chordata > Amphibia > Anura > Bombinatoridae > Bombina > Bombina bombina. The sequence continues at coordinate 926,109,349 of NC_069502.1, forward strand.
ATTGCTGGTGTGTTTTTTCAGTAATCCCAATTCCCAAATGCTTATGTTGTTAATAAACACTAAACTCTTCTGAAAACCAAAAATAAATAATTATTTACTTTCGGCTAGATTATGAGTTTTGCGGTACGGCTATTAAACACTGAGAAAATTGGCCCACTATGCTTGAATGGCTAGGAAATGCGTATTACAAGTTGCCGGCGGTATAGCATCTAACACAAAGCATTTTAGCATGTAACAACAGCATCACAAAACTCATAACCTAAAATGTTACAAAGTACACTAACACCCATAAACTACCTATTAACCCCTAAATGCCCCACCCATCCCGCAACGCAAACAATATATTAAATCTTACTTATACCCTAATCTGAAGCCCAAACATTGCGACTATTAAATAAACTATTAACCCCTAATTCTCCACTCCCCGTCATCGCCGTCACTAAATATAATTATTACCCTATTCCGCCACTCCCCAACATCGCCAACACTAATTAAAGATATTAACCCCCTAATCAGCCACCCCTGATTTGATTTGGAATAGCCAATAGAATTTCATTAGCTTCATCCTATTGGTTGTTTTGAAACAGCCAATAGGATTTCAGTAGCTCTCATGCTATTGGCTGATTTGACATATTCAAGAATCAAATCAGCCAATAGGAATGCAAGGGACTCAATTTTGAAAAGGCTCCCTTGCATTGAAGATTCAGTGTACGGCGGTGACCGTATGAAGAGGGCGCTCCGCGCTAGATGTCTTCAAGGATGGATCCAGTCTGTGCCGCCAGGATGAAGATAGGAGACACCGCCGAGATGAAGATAGAAGATGCCATCTGGATGACGATAGAAGATGCCATCTGGAGGAAGACTTCTCGCCACCTGGATGAAGACTTCACACCGCCTGGATGAGAATGGATGTCCGGACTTCAGAAACTGTGAGTGGATCTTCGGGGGTTAGGGTTAGTTTTTTTTTTTTAGTTTTTTTGGAATAGCCAATAGAAAGCGAGCTCAACCCTTTTGGCTTATTGGATCAGCCAATAGGATTGAAGCTCAATTCTATTGGCTGATTGCATCAGCCAATAGGATTTTTCACCTTTAATTCAGATTGGCTGATAGAATTCTATCAGCCAATCGGAATTCAAGGGATGCCATCTTGGATGACGTCACTTAAAGGAACCTTCATTCTGGAAGAAGACTTCGATTGAAGAGGATGCTCAGCGCCGGATGTCTTGAAGATGGACCCGCTCCACGCCGGATGGATGAAGATAGAAGATGCCGTCTGGATGAAGATAGAAGATGCCGTCTGGATGAAGACTTCTGCCCATCTGGAGGACCACTTCTGCTGGCATGGATGAAGACTTCTCCCGGCTTCGTTGAGGACTTCTTGCCGCTTGGATGAAGACTTCTCCCGGCTTCGTTGAGGATGGATGTCCGGTCTTCAAAACTGTAAGTGTATCTTAGGAGATTAGTGTTAGGTTTTTTTAAGGGTTTATTGGGTGGGTTTTATTTTTAGGTTAGGGTTTGGGCACTTGAAAAAAGCTAAATCCCCTTTTAATGGCAATGCCCATCCAAATGCCCTTTTCGGGGCAATGGGGAGCTTAGGTTTTTTTAGTTAGGATTTTATTTGGGAGGTTTGGTTGTGTGGGTGGTGGGTTTTACTGTTGGGGGGTTGTTTGTATTTTTTTTTACAGGTAAAAGAGCTGATTTCTTTGGGGCAATGCCCCACAAAAGACCCTTTTAAGTGCTATTGGTAATTTAGTTTAGGCTAGTGTTTTTTTTATTTTGGGGGGGCTTTCTTATTTTGATAGGGCTATTAGATTAGGTGTAATTAGTTTAAATATCTGATAATCTCTTTTTTTATTTTGTGTAATGTAGTGTTTGTTTTTGTAATTTTGTAATTTAGGTAATTGTATTTAATTTAGGTAATTGTATTTAATGTAATTCATTTAATTGTAGTGTAAGGTTAGGTGTTAGTGTAATTCAGGTTAGGTTTTATTTTACAAATAAGTTTGTATTTATTTTAGCTAGGTAGCTAGTAAATAGTTAATAACTATTTAGTAACTATTCTACGTAGTTAAAATAAATACAAACTTGCCTGTGAAATAAAAATAAAACCTAAGCTAGATACAATGTAACTATTAGTTATATTGTAACTAGCTTGGGGTTTATTTTATAGGTAAGTATTTAGTTTTAAATAGGAATTATTTAGTTATTAATAGTAGGTTTTATTTAGATTTATTTTAATTATATTAAAGTTAGGGGGTGTTAGGGTTAGATTTAGGGTTAGGTTTAGGGGTTAATATGTTTATTATAGTGACGGCGATGTCCGGCGCGGCAGATTAGGGTTAATAAATTTAGGTAGGTGGAGGCGATGTTAGGGGCAGCAGATTAGGGGTGAATAATATTTAACTAGTGTTTGCGATGCAGGAGTGCGGCGGTTTAGGGGTTTATATGTTTATTATAGTGGCGGCGATGTTGGGAGTGGCAGATTAGGGGTAAATAATTTTATTATACTGGCAACGATGCCGGAGGGCCTCGGTTTAGGGGTTAATAGGTAGTTTATGGGTGTTAATGTACTTTTTAACACTTTAGTTATGAGTATTATGCTACAGCTTTGTAGCGTAAAACTCATAACTACTGACTTTAGATTGCGTTACGAATCTTGCGGTATAGGCTGTACCGCTCACTTTTTGGCCTCCCAGAAAAAGCATGTAATATCGGCACTATGGAAGTCCCATTGAAAAAAGACTTTACGCAAATTGCGTAAGTCAATTTGTGTTACGGCCAAAAAAGTGTGCGGTATAGCTTTTTTGACAAGACTCGTAATAGCAGCGGTAGTGAAAAAGCAGCGTTATAACCCATAACGCTGCTTTTTCACTCATAACACAAAACTCGAAATCTAGCCGTATGTATTCTAAAAATCAAAATTTAAATTAAGATTCAAAATACATTTATTATAACATATATAAATAATAGGGTACCCTATACACAGTAAAAGCAAAAATAAAAACAAAAGCAGAGGCTAAGAGTAAGTAAATTTCTCACACTCCTCAAAAATTAGGAAATATCTAATAAACCTGTGATTAAAACATATATTAATAATGATAAATCATAGTACCAAGTGACTGTCCTTGTGAACAGTGATATCCTTAATAGGTGTCCTTTAAAGGTGTGTCCGAATGAGATCCTAATATGAAAAGTCTATATATATGGATATATACTTATCTCTTTACAATATTAGACTCAAGCATACTATTAATTATTACCAAGTAGTCACCCCACTATTGAGGTATATATGTTTATATACTAATCTGGTTCCCGTAACTGATAACTACATTTCCCAGAAACCTTGGATATAACCAGATCTAATGAGTCATTCAGTACCGAAAGTGATGCTCATCCGCAAAACCGTAAGTGACGTAATATTATTTACGGAACCACACATAAAGCATTCATTACACCTTTTTGGCAATTAACTTTATGCCAATATATACTATGTAGGTTTGTAATTTAATTTTAAATGGGAAGTGGTTAGTCCGGGTATGTCCGAAACCGGAAGTAACCTAAATGTTAAATATTACGGTTTCCATCTTGATTAAGGGCACCCATTAATTTTTTGGAAGCACCGGAAGTAACTTAAGTAATAAGTGTAATGGTCTTCATTTTGATTAAGGGCACCCACTAACTCTCAATGGTAAACATAAGGGCATATCTGATGCGTGAAAATGCCTCAATTCTGATTGGCCAATATAGGCTATTTAAGCCAGACTATTACTAGCAGTTGACATCTTGAGAAAGGCCCAGCTTGGGCCGAAACGCGTCAATATAAATGATCCAAACAGTCACTGTTCGAGTCTAAACACAGGGTAAGCCTATTTTTAACTAATCCTTTATTGAGTTTATCAATAATGCACTTTGTCATTTTTGTTTTCACAGGTACAAATATCACTGGACATCACCATATTTTTTCACAATTTTTTTACTATTTTTGATTATTTTTATTTTCATTTTTATTTTTATTATTTTTATTTTTAATAATTTTTTTTACTTTTTTGGGGATTTTGGACACAATTTAAAAGACTTTTCATATTAGGATCTCATTCGGACACACCAGACACCTTTAGAGGACACCTATTAAGGATATCACTGATTACAAGGACAATCACTAGTTGGGACTATGATTTATCATTATTAATAAAATATGTTTTAGTCACAGGTTTATTGGCTATTTCCTAATTTTTGAGGAGTGTGAGAAATTTACTTACTCTTAGCCTCTGTTTTTGTTTTTATTTTTGTTTTTACTGTGTATAGGGTAGCCTATTATTTATATATGTTATAATAAATGTATTTTTAATCTTAATCTAAATTTAGATTTTTAGCATACATAGATACTTAAGCCTTTATCAGGCACTCTCTTTCTTTTATATATAACAATTTTCTTTGAGTTCTAAATGTTGGCGCTGTATATTTCTTAATTTACCATAGTTATTTAAATTTTAGTATAATAGTTTAGCATAATTGTTATGCTAGTTTAATTGTTAGTTTAAATTTAGTTTTTTTTATTTCACTGTTTTTATTTATTTTAAGATAGGGATATTGTAATTTTAATATAAAGTTAGGGGGTGATAGGTTTAAGGGTTAATAGTTTAATTTATTACTGGCGATGTGGGCGGCTGGTGGTTTAGGGGTTAATAGGTTTATTTAGTAGTGGCAATGTGGGAGGCTGGCGGTTTAGGGATTAATAGGTTTACTTAGTGGCGGTGGTGTCGGGGAGCGGCGGAATAGGGGTTAATAACTTTATTATAGTGGCAGGGATGTGAACTGGCAGCAGATTAATAGGTTTAATATAGTGTTTGTGATGCAGGAGGGCCTCGGTTTAAGGGTTAATAGGTAGTTTATGGGTGTTTGTTTACTTTGTAAAACTTTAGTTATGAGTTTTGTGAAACATTTTTGTTACACAAAATCCATAACTACTGCTCATAGATGGCGGAATGGATTGTGTCGGTATATGCTGTAATGCAAGTATTTTAGCCTCACCGCACAACCTGTAATACTGGCGCTATGGAAATCCCACGCAAAAACTTAGTTTTTCGCATACCAGATTGTATATACTGTAGGTATATATAAATATATATATATATATATAGCCTAATTTAAGTTGATAAATATTAATGTTAACTAAATTAAATAATATCTGAATAATATTGGATAACACTAATTGTCCTGCAGTAAAAGCTCTTTAGCATACATGACACATAACTCGTGCATTTTATGTATATAATATAATAATATATAAATATAAATATATATATATATATATATATATATATATATACACGGCACCAACAGAAGTCAGGTATTTATTATTTGGTAAACAGTAATCATAGTCACGGAGTTATTTGTAAAGCTACCTATATTATTATCCCTAGTAAATAAGGTTTCTTTAATTTTATGTATCCTTCCTTCTCTGATAATAGCATTATAAATCAAATATATCATTAATCAATAATATGTTTCACTGTTCAAAACTTCTGGCCACATGTATGGGATATACAAAGAGTTAATACCCTTGTTTACATGATAGAATCAATAGATGCCATTAAAGACATTGATGATCCAGAAACGTGATGTGTACAGGAAGCAGGCGGAAATGTTTAGGACCTTGTCAGTTGATTCATTGGTATGATGAAGTGCTTTAATCTTCTGCTGTGGAACATACCTAAAAAAGACCATTTATATCATTTATGTCTGTAGATACCTCTCTTGATTCATCTTGTGTTGTGAAATACTTGATAGATGAAAAGTAATTATTTCTTAAATGGCAGAGCGGAAGTGTTAAAAATTAATATTTTCATTTTTTACGTTGCAGAAATGTACCTAGAACATTCTTAAGTTCCTTAGTTTTATTGTTTTTTTAATTGTTTTTGGAAATCAGTAAGTTACAGAAACAAGATTGTGTATCCCATAAAGTTAATGTTCTGCATCAATCCCATAAATTTCCCATAAATGTTAAAGGGACAGTCAACACCAGAATTTTTGTTGTTTAAAAAGGTAGATAATCCCTTTATTACCCATTCCCCAATTTTGCATAACAAACACAGTTATAATAATATACTTTTTACCTCTGTGATTACCTTGTATCTAAGCCTCTGCAAACTGCCCCCTTATTTCAGTTCTTTTGACAGACATGCATTTTTAGCCAATCAGTGCTTGCTCTTAGGAGCTTCATGTGCCGGAGCTCAATGTTATCTATATGAAACACATGAACTAACGCCCTCTTGTGGTGAAAAACTGTCAAAATGCTTTCCGATTAGAAGCAGTCTTCAAGGTTTAAGAAATTAGCACATGAACCTCCTAGATTTAGCTTTCAATTAAGAATACCAAGTGAACAAAGCAAAATTGATAATAAAAGTAAATTGTAAAGTTGTTTAAAATTACATGCCCTATTTAAATCATGAAAGATTTTTTGTGACTTTACTGTCCCTTTAAAATATAGAGATGTCATGGAACAAATGCATAAGTATATAAAATATTGCAATTGTAGAGAAATAATTACTTTTCCATTCTTGGTTACACAATAGAAATTTGTTCAGTATGCTGATTGTGACAATATAAATAACATGACATAAATAGCAATATTATTGTCAAATTGTTTTTAGAAAACAATAGTTTTTGTGGAACATAACAATTATATGTAATAAATAAATAACAACACAAGTTTTTAATCATAACCATTTGCCCACGTTTTAGGCATCAATACATCTGCTAGTTTTGTATATAGATCTAGCACCCACCATATGATAAATGCATATTTGTATTAAAATAAACAATGAAAACATTTAAAGGGACAATCCAGTGCAAACTCTCCATTGAAACAGTGGACCCTGGCTATGGATTTGACTTGTCAGTTGGTCAAGGAGGTGAGATAGGTGACACCAGTGGGCCAGGTCTGATATGTAGTACAGACCTGCTGGTAGCATAGCTGGGGAGAGAACATGAATGGAAGGGGTTATGTGTGTGAAGAAAAGCAAGAGGACATTAAGAGCAGGAAAAACAGGAGGTACTTGTTGGTGAGTTGCAGGGACAGTGGAGGAAGAGAGAGTGTGGGAGAGGGTGCTATAAAAGAGGTATTATTTTGGAGTTAGTGAGGTGCAGTAAGTTTCTAATGGAAGTGTCAGAGGGATTAAGGGAGACAGGTTCAGTGGGGCACAAGCCAGCAAGGTTTTTAAAATGAATGGGTGGTGTGGAGTCAGCTGTTGGGAAAAGTCTTAGTGAAGGAAGGGATGCTCAGGTTTGTGGTAGCAAAGTAGGGAATAATTGTAGTTGGTTATTGGATTGTGCATTCTTTATGAACTATTATGAAGAGGAGAAGGCAGGCACCCTTGGTGAGATAAAGAGGCCTACTTATCAAGCCGTCAACTTACTTGCATTCGACGGCACCAATACGCTCGCCTGACATTGCCTAACTTCGCTGCCGCGGACCTGAATACATTCTCCAAAGTTACCAAAAAAGCTGTCAAAAAGCCACACACCAAGTACGGGGCGATGAGCAGCGGACTGTTGTTAACTGACAGTTATCGATCTCGCTGCTCTTCGGCTTTTTCCCAGCTTTATTGGTATACTGTCACTAAACACCCACACTATACTAAACTGTTTTATCCCTATCCCGCTGCTCCCGGACCCTGCCGCAACTAAATAAAGTTATTAAACCCTAAACCGCCTCTCCCGGAGCCCACCGCCACTCTAATAAATTTATTAACCCCCTATCCTGTCGCTCCCGGAGCCCACCGCCACCTACATTATGTTATTAACCCCTAATCTTCCACCCCCTACACGGCTGCCACCTACATTATACTTATTAACCCCTAATCTGCCCCCCCCCTACACCGCCGCCACCTACATTATACTTATTAACCCCTATCCCGCTGCTCCCGGAGCCAACCGCAACTAAATAAAGTTATTAACCCCTAAACCGCCAGCCCCCCACCTCGTCATAAACTAAATTAACCTATTAACACCTTAAACCTAACAACCCGCTAACTTTATATTAAATATTTATCATCCCGGGGGGCGGAGCCAACTGCCAACAGGAGAGACGCTTTGTAAAAGAGCTCTCTCTCAGCTAGCTAATTTAGGCTCAAATAAAGTTGCTGGAATGACTAATCTCTAACATACTATACTTAATCAAACACCCCTCAAGTTGTCCTGAGTGGTATATCTCATAAAATCTACGTCCTATCTGATGGTGAGAGAGAAGCTGCAGGAGTTAGTGCAGCAGCAGCTAAACCGCCATTGAAGAGAGTGGAGACCTACAGGAGGCTCTAGGACATAAGAAAAGCGGATTACCATCTATTCTCCCTTGCTACATCATGGCTATAGATGCGGCACTAAACAGGTTTGAGGAGAACGTTTGTGAGATTCTGGAAGACAGACTATTCAGAGCTGAGCTTACTGATGGCACAATTACTCCCAACATGTCTCCACCTCACATGACATACAAGATGGCGGAGCAGGGCCGGGATCCGCCAATGACAGCCTGGATGCCTCAGCTACACCTGTTAGATACGACCAACCCTCTCTTATCCTCAACGTGGCAAAGATGACTGACAAGGCACAAGAAGCCTGAGTGGAGAACTCTAACTACACTGGGTATCAGCAGTCCCGCCTCACAACCTCGCCATAGGTGGGAGAGGGCTGCGCCACCGGCAGTGCTGGATATCCTGAAAGGAGATAGCGCATACAAGCTTGGCGAACGATCACCCGCCAATACAAGGACACTGTCCTCAGAGGGAACCGGAGGTTCGGAGGTGACCGCTCGGGAGGTATGTTTCCCACAGGTACACCTGATGCTATAGCATTTGTCCAACTTTGCCTTATTTAACAGCCTTTGTTGTTTTGAACGCTTAGAGATATATATGGCCCTTGAATCTGTAAGGCCTTTTCATGTTATGTCACTCCTTCAAACTATATAGCGCCCTCGTTTAGTTTTATGAAGAGGAATTGATATCACAATAATAGAATCTGTCTTTTCTGATAAGAGACATTACATTGACTAATTTAATCTACCTACTTTGTTTGTTTATAAGTAATTGTATTTTTCTTCAAGCCCAAACCTTGAGGATAGCCTGTATATGGTCCCATGTGGTCCTTCTTAGTTATAAGTCACGCCTACCAGTAGGCAATAAAGCTTAGCCCGTTAAAAGCAAAGTATATATACTACACGGCAGAACAGACCATTATTCATTATAAAACCCTATATGATGGTGTTCAGCCTGTACAAAATTTGCTATATGTCTTATAACTCTATAGCCACCTGCTGACATAGGTTTGTCCCTTTCTGTATACACATTATAATGGCATATCTGATGTACACTGATTACATCCATTTACTTGTAATAAAGATTTAGATTTAGGTATTTAGCTAACTCCACAGCTCATTCAGCCTGCACGTTAATATTGTTGTTATGAATAGACACCCTTGCAGTTAATATTATACACCATTATAGTGTTAGTGCTTGTTAACATTACTCTATGTACACTCTCTACGATTAGTAGGTTTATATTTTGTATCGCTCACCTTTGTAACCGAGGGGACTAGCATATAATTACAGTTTCTATAGGGTTTTATGTTAAATACACGAAGCATATGGTCTACTTGCAGAATGGTTATATTAGTTAAGCCAGAGGCTCCCAAGTGGCAGATATATGCCACATGTTCACATGACTAATAATTCATAGCTGGGGTAACTAGATATCCTTAGATATGTAGATGTAGATTAATTATTTAGTTTAATATAGTTTAATTTAATTCTAAAGTTAAGTTTAAATTTATTATAAGATAGGGATGAGTTAATATTTAATATAAAGTTAGCGGGTTGTTAGGTTTAGGGGTTAATAGGTTAATTTAGTTAATCGCGAGGTGGGGGGCTGACGGTTTAGGGGTTACTAACTTTATTTAGTTGCGGTGGGATCCGGAAGAGGCAGGATAGGGGTTAATAAGTATAATGTAGGTGGCGGCGGTATAAGGGCGGCAGATTAGGGGTTAATAAGTATAATGTAGGAGGCGGCGGTGTAGGGGCGGCAGATTAGGGGTTAATAAGTATTATGTAGGTGGCAGCGGTGTTGGAGCGGCAGATTAGGGGTTAATAAGTATAATGTAGGTGGCGGTGGTGTAGGGGAGGTAGATTAAGGGTTAACAGATTAGGGGTTAATAAGTATTATGTATTTGGCGACGGTGTAGGGGGCAGCAGATTAGGGGTGTTTAGACTCGGGGTACATTTTAGGGTGTTAGGTGTAAACGTAACTTTTATTCTCTCATAGGAATCAATGGGATATCGGGCAGCAGCGAACATGAGCTTTCGCTGCTTTCAGACTCCCATTGATTCCTATGGCATCCGCCGCCACCAGGGCGGCGGATTGAAAACTAGGTACGCTGGACCGGAATAGTGGTGAGCGTACCTGTTAGATATTTGTTAACTAGCAAAAGTAGTCAGATAGTGCCGAATTTGCATTTGGAACATCTGTAGTGACGTAAGTATTGATCTGTGTCAGACTGAGACCGGCGGATCGTATGTTACGTCACAAAATTCTACTTTTGCCTGTCTGTAGGGTTTGATAACTAAGGGGAATTAAGCTCGCCACAATTACGCTGCGGATTTCCATCATATTAGGGGTTGACGGCTTGATAAGTAGAGGCCTATGAGTTATCCTGTTGCTAGGTCTTTACTACTGAACCTGAATGGCAATCCACTGTGAGTGAATGAGGCCTACAGTGATTTTTATGAAGAGGACATCTATACGTCTCTGACAAAGGGTAAGTGCCTTTACTAAAATCGGTAGCAGAAGGTATACTACATAGTTAATTTTTTTTTCTGTTTTCTTGGTATCTTTTGTTAAAAAGCTGGAATATATGCTTAGCAGCCTGCCCATTTCTGGAGCATTGTATGGCAGCACTTTTGCAAGAATGTTATCCATTTTGAAGAGCAAGATATGATAGTACTTGATGCCTACCTAGGTACCTCTTCAACACAGAATATCTTGGAAAATGGCAAATTTTATATTGGAAACTTTTTTTTAAATGGTATGCTCTGTCTGAATCACAAAAGAACATTTTTGGGTTTCATATCCCTTTAATTGTACAATTATGAAAAATTATATGAAATTGTGAATTGCATATGTCATGAATTTATAGTAATGGCTAAGTCAAAAACCTTGGATTCAGACTTATTATGCATGTATTTAGCTTCTGCAAAAGTATGTAAAAAAAAATAAAAAAAATGCAAAGGCCCATTGGAAAACTGCCTGGGTTTATTTTTATATATTTTTTAGCGTGTTTAACCAGAATTTTTAGTTAAATTGAGTATTTATTTTTGTTTGTTTCAAGGGCAGCTATTGGCTGGATTGGAATGGCTAACAAAAATACACATAGGTCTTCTAATGGCTTTGAATGGGTTGTTTCCTATGTGATTGACAGTTTACATCAATGGCGGTTCTACCAGGATACATGGAATACAAATAAACCCCAAAATTTTAAGTTATACCCAAGATGGTCTGAATGGGCTGAGGAAGGTGGCAGAAAGACAAACAGCCATGTCTATGAAACATATTACTCTGTGTACAAACTTCTGTAGCTTTATGTTCTCTGCATGAAGCACATAAGTATCATACATTTTTTGTCCCCACCCCAAATGCAGTTTAGGGCAGGGCCACTGGTTTCATTGTGTGTAATATGTTTACTTTTTATGACCATACAAAGGGCTAGATTATGAATGGTGGGCTAGCTGTTGTGCGAGAGCAAAAAGTGATATATCGCGGCTCTTTGTGTGCGTTAGAAGTAGCGCACATATTTCTAGTTGAAAGTGAACGCATTTGCTTGAGCTCAATTGAATTTAACGCACGCAACTTCAGAGCTCTGGTGAACTGTTACGCTCAACTAAAAAGTGAAAAAAACCCATCAAAAATACATTTAAAAGTACAGTTACAATCATAATAACACTCTCTGACAAAAGTTATTAAAAACGAATTGCATAAAAAAGTTACAAGTGCTCAAAGATATTAGGTCTCAAGTTTTAGAAAGAAAAGAACTGCATAGGGCTTAACATAGAAATACCTACATAAGCATGTCTAATTGTGTATGTATATATATATATATATATATATATATATATATATATATATATATATATATATATATATATATTGGAATCAAGAAGGGGCACCAGCGCTAAAAAACTGTAACACTTCGTATTTCTTAGTTTGGGTTCTGTATAGGTCACTGTTAAGTGTATGCGTGCTGCCTGTGATGCAGGGTACCCTTGTCACTGTAAGTAATGAATAATAAAAAGAGAAAATCAAATAGTGGCTGATTACTATTAGTATATATGTTTAAGTAATATCAATATGTTGCAGGTTGGTGTGTCATAGGAATAAAGTACACATGTCCATCAAATGAGTTCGTAGACAAAATTATTTCTTATTATTCGTCAGTTTCTTCGTCTAAGGTAAGTAAGATGTGCTTACCAGAAAGTACCTCAATCCTATGAGGTAAGGTGTCAGCTTTTTTGAGGTTTAAAGGTGGTTCTTGGACTCTTGTCGAGAGGTAAAAAATTTTCTTTTAAATGGGAAATCCTGCACTTCCCGTAGTATGCCTTTAATGGAAATCCTGGACTCTCTTGCAAAGATGTTTCAGCTGGGTGTTGTTTGATGAACAGTAATGGAGACTCCTGGACTCTTTTCTTTTCTCTATGGTGGTGAGGATCTTTATCTTGTATCAGATCATTCCATGAATCATAGAGGAGAAATAAGAGACAGATACATAGCGTAATACAGTTACAATAAAATTATATTTATTTTGCAAGATCAGTTATGCTTACATTTGACAACCTCAATCAATTATGAGGTAAGATAAAGGCACGTAAAATATCTTTATTTTCTTATTCCCTTGTAGTTGATGACACTGTATGTTTGGGTAAAAAATGTTTTCTGAAAAAACATATGTGTCACCCCAAATTAGGTGTTTTTATGCTGCCAGTTGTGTGACTCAGTATATTTATGGCCACAATAAGTCTGGTGTAGAATAATATGCAAGGTGGTAAGTATTATGGCTAATTATTACTGTTAAAATATAGCCTGAATATAAATAGCCAAAGTAGTGTGAGCGTTTTATACTTTACCACCTTGCTGTAGTGCTTGTTAAAAGCTTTTCTTTGGATCAATAATGCCGTATTGGAACTTGGAAGTCCGCCCGCTTTCTTAAAATTCTTACGCGTTTCGAAGTGATACAACACTTCTTCGTCACCACCATAGAGAAAAGAGTCCAGGAGTCTCCATTACTGTTCATCAAACAACACCCAGCTGAAACATCTTTGCAAGAGAGTCCAGGATTTCCATTAAAAGCATACTACGGGAAGTGCAGGATTTCCCATTTAAAAGAAAAAATTTTACCTCTCGACAAGAGTCCAAGAATCACCTTTAAACCTCAAAAAAAGCTGACACCTTACCTCATAGGATTGAGGTACTTTCTGGTAAGCACATCTTACTTACCTTAGACGAAGAAACTGTCGAATTATAAGAAATAATTTTGTCTACGAACTCATTTGATGGACATGTGTACTTTATTCCTATGACACACCAACCTGCAACATATTGATATTACTTAAACATATATACTAATAGTAATCAGCTGTGCGCCACTAAAAGGTGAAACTAATATATGAGATAGACTTATTACATGCAAAGCAAGATAGTTCAAGCTGTGATTTGTCATAATTGTGATGATTATGGCTTACAGCTCATGAAAACCCCTAATCCACAATCTCAGAAATTTAGAATATTACATGCAATCAATAAAACTAGGATTGTACATACCTGTAGAACAATATCGGACCTCTGAAAAGTATAAGCATGCATACTGTATGTACTCAGTACTTGGTTTTGGCCCCTTTTCCAGCAATTACTGCCTCAATGCGGCGTGGCATGGAAGCTATCATCCTGTGGCACTGCTGAGGTGTTATGGAAGACCAGGATGCTTCAATAGCGACCTTCAGCTCTTCTGCATTGTTCGGTCTCATGTCTCTCATCTTTCTCTTGGCAATGCCCCATAGATTCTCTATGGGGTTCAGGTCAGGCGAGTTTGCTGGCCAATCAAGCACAGTAATCCCACGGTCATTGAACCAGGTTTTGGGGCTTTTGGCAGTGTGGGCAGGTGCCAAGTCCTGCTGGAAAATGAAGTCAGCATCCCCATAGAGCTCGTCTGCGGAAGGAAACATGAAGTGCTCCAAAATCTCCTAATAGACGGCTGCGTTGGCCCTGGACTTAATGAAGCACAGTGGACCAACAGCAGCAGATGACATGGCTCCCCAAATCAACACAGACTGTTGAAACTTCACACTGGACTTCAAGCATCTTTCAGTGTGTGCCTCTCCATTCTTCCTCCCTACTCTGGGTCCCTGGTTTCCAAATGAGATGCAAAATTTGCTCTCATCAGAAAAGAGGACTTTGGACCACTGAGCAACAGACCAGGTCTGTTTTTCTTTAGCCCAGGTAAGACGCTTCTGACATTGTTTGTTGTTCAGGAGTGGCTTGACAAGAGGAATACGATATTTGAAGCCCATGTCCAGGATCCATCTGTGTGTGGTGGCTCTTGTGAAAGTCCCCAACACTTTTGAATGGCCTTTTCCTGACAATCCTCTCCAGGCTGCGGTCATCCCTGCTGCTTGTGCACCTTTTTCTTCCACACTTTTCCCTTCCACATAACTTTCTATTAATGTGCTTTGATACAGCACTTTGGGATCATCCAACTTCTTTTTGCAATTACCTTTTGAGGCTTTCTCTCCTTATGGAGGGTGTCAATGATGGGTTTCTGCACAACTGTCAGGTCAGCAGTCTTTCCCATGATTGTGATTCCTACTGAACCAGACTGAGAGACCGTTTAAAGGCTCAGGAATCCGTTGCAGGTGTTATGGCTTAATTAGCTGATTAGAGTGGGACACTTTGAGCCTAGAATATTGCACCTTTTCACAATATTCTAATTTTCTGAGATTGTGGATTTGGGGTTTTCATGAGCTGTAAGCCATAATCATCACAATTATGACAAATCACGGCTTGAACTATTTTGCTTTGCATGTAATGAGTCTATCTCATATATTAGTTTCACCTTTTAAGTTGCATTAGTGAAATAAATTAACTTTTGCACAATATTCTAATTTTTTGAGTCTCACCTGTATATATATATATATATATATATATATATATATATATATATATATATATAGAGAGAGAGAGAGAGAGAGAGAGAGAGTACGTACAATAATGAGGGCCTGCACTCCAATCCTCAATTTATGAGAGACATCCACCAGGGTGTTACATCAGTAGTAGATACAGCCTTGCACATAGAGACAGCACTCACTGGATATTTGGTTAAAACTTAGCTTTTATTGAAGCAGATCAAACTATAAAAAGTACCATGACGTTTCGGTGCCTGACTGGCACCTTTTTCAAATAGATTCAAAAATACATCAGGCAGATGGAGTAACCTGACATCAAGAAGATTGGTTAAAAACTTCAGACGCTGTAGTCTTATATACTCTGCAAGTCCTTATTGTAGGTACAGCTGTCCCACACACTTTTTTTGGCCGTACCGTCAATTAACTTACACAATTTTCATAAAGTCTTTTTTCAATGGGACTTCCATAGCGCCGATATTATAAGCTTTTTTTTAGGCCAAAAAGTGAGCGGTACAGCCTATCCCGCAAGATTCGGAGAGCATTATAAAGTGAGTAGTGTACAATACAAATCCGTAGCATAAAACTCATAACTAAAGTGCTAAAAAGTACACTAACACCCATTAATTACCTATTAACCCCTAAACCAAGGCCCTCCCGCATCGTAAACACTAAAATAAAATTATTAACCCCTAATCTGCCGCTCCCGACATCGCTGCCACTATAATAAATATATTAACCCCTAAACCGCCGCACTCCCGCATCGTAAACACTAGTTAAATGTTATTAACCCCTAATCTGCTGTCCCTAACATTGCTGCCACCTACCTACATTTATTAACCCCCTAATCTGCCGCCCCCAACGTCACCGCCACTATACTAAATTCATTAACCCCTAAACCTAAGTCTTACTTAAATATAATTAAAATAAATCTAAATAAAAATTACTATCATTACCTAAATTATTCCTATTTAAACCTAAATACTTACCTATAAAATAAAACCTAAGCTAGCTACAATGTAACTATTAGTTATATTGCAGCTAGTTTAGGGTTTATTTTTATTTTACAGACAAGTTTGTATTTATTTTAACTAGGTAGAATAGTTAGTACATAGTTATTAACTATTTACTAACTACCTAGCTAAAATAAATAAAAATGTACCTGTAAAATAAAACCTAACCTGAGTTACACTAACACCTAACATTACACAACAATTAAATAAAATTACCTAAATTACAAAAAACAAATAAACACTAAATTACAAAAAATAAAAAACAAATTATCAGATATTTAAACTAATTACACCTAATCTAATAGCCCTATCAAAATAAAAAAAGTCCCCAAAATAAGCAAAAAACCCTAGCCTAAACTACCAATAGCCCTTAAAATGGTCTTTTGTGGGGCAATGCTCCAAAGAAATCAGCTCTTTTACCTGTAAAAACAAATACAAACAACCCCCCCAAAAGTAAAACCCACCACCCACACAACCAACCCCTCAAATAAAATCCTAACTAAAAAAACCTGAAAAGGGCATTTGGATGGGCATTGCCCTTAAAAGGGCATTTAGCTCTATTGCTGCCCAAACCCTAACCTAAAAATAAATCCCACCCAATAAACCCTTAAAAAAACCTAACACTAACCCCTGAAGATCCACTTACAGTTTTGAAGAGCTGACATCCATCCTCAACGAAGCCGGGAGAAGTCCTCAACAAAGCCGGGAGAAGTCTTCATCCAAGCCGGCAGAAGTGGTCCTCCAGACGGGGTGTAATTAGTTTAATTTTACAGGTAAATTTGTATTTATTTTAGCTAGGTAGTTAAAGTGAAGGTAAAGTTACCTTGACACTGATACAGAATCCAATTATTTTTTGAAAATGAATGGGACTTTCATTCATGACTTTTTACATTATTACTTCAAAATCCTTAATTTTCTATTTCAATTCCTTTTTTTCCGATTTTAACAATCATCCCGTTTTCTATTTTTTATTTTTTTATTTATGGTCACGTTTTTTGAGCAACCAATTGAATTTCTGGCCGATAGGCGGCCGTGACTCTACGTCACCCGCCTACTCGATATACTGCGCATGTTGCTTGAAGGGAGATGGGTGCGCTTAGAATCGCGCATGCGCAGTTAGATTTCTCTTCGTGAACGCGCTTCTGCTGTTACGTATAGAGCCGGGTGGGAACACTCTATACGTAACAGCACATTACAAACCGGATGTAGAGGTTGGGAGGAGTTAAACAACAGAACGGTAGGGAAAAGTATAGTTAAAAAAAAATGACAAAATAATATTTTTTTATTAAATAAAGTTAGCGATTAGCATATTCAATATTCAAGGAATACATAGATATATTCAAATTAAATAAACTTTACCTTCACTTTAATAAATAGTTAATAAATATTTAGTAACTATTCTACCTAGTTAAAATAAATACAAACTTGCCTGTAAAATAAAAATAAACCCTAAGCTAGATACAATGTAACTATTAGTTATATTGTAGCTAGCTTAGGGTTTATTTTATAGGTAAGTATTTAGTTTTAAAAAGGAATAATTTAGGTAATGATAGTAATTTTTATTTAGATTTGTCTTAATTATATTTAAGGTAGGGGGTGTTAGGGTTAGACTTAGGTTTAGGGGTTAATAGATTTAGTATAGTGGCGGCGACATTGGGTGCGGCAGATTAGGGGTTAATAAGTATAATGTAGGTGTCGGCGATGTTGGGGCAGCAGAATAGGGGTTAATAAGTATAAGATTAGGGGTGTTTAGACTCTGGGTTTATGTTAGGGTGTTAGGTGTAAACATAAATTTAGTTTCCCCATAGTAATCAATGGGACTGCGTTACAGAGCTTTACGCTGCTTTTTTTCAGGTGTTAGGCTTTTTTTCAGCCGGCTCTCCCCATTGATGTCTATAAGGAAATCGTGCAGGAGCACGTACAACCAGCTCACCGCTGACTTAAGCAGCGCTGGTATTGGAGTGCGGTATGGAGCACAATTTTGATCTACGCTCACTTCTTGCCTTTTAACACCGGGTTTATGAAAACCTGTAATACCAGCACTGTAGGTAAGTGAGGGGTGACAATAACGTGCAAGTTAGTACCGCACCCCTCATAATGCAAAACTCATAATCTAGCCATATGTTTCTGCTGGAAAAAGTGGCGTGGTTTTCCCCACGTAGAATAAAGAGCAAGGACAAATCAGGATATAGACTACATAAGTGCTGTTGCAGGACAACCTATGTTGAATTTTATAACGTTTATTAGAATGTGGATGCTGAAATGTAGAACCCATCTGCATCCCATTGCATGTTATACAGTCCCCACACTTGAAGCAGACACGCGTGTTCGCGACTCGGAAAGGGGCTCTCATCATTGGGCACAATAAGGACTTGTAGGGTATATAAGACTACAGTGTCTGAAGTTTTTTTAACCAGTCTTCTTGATGTCAGGTTTCTCCATCTGCCTGATGTATTTTTGAATCCATTTGAAAAGGTGCCAGCCAGGCACCGAAACGTCATGGGACTTTTTATCGTTTGATCTGCTTCAATAAAAGTTTTAACCAAATATCTAGTGAGTGCTGTCTCTATGTGCAAGGCTATATATATATATATATATATATATATATATATATATATATATATATATAATTATAATTAATCAAAAAGCAGGCCAGCACTCACAAATCCTCCAATAATGACCCATGGTGCTTCCAAGTAGGAGTAATAGGTAGTACACAAAAGATGCACTCTCCAGGCTTTTCAAGTCATTACCTTTTTATTAACATGTCTTATAACCTCACCAAACAATGTGAGCCCAATGGCGCCGAGCCGCTACACAGACCTCCACTCCCATCAGCTGACTTCATCCAGTGGCGACCCGGACACCAGTCTACCCAATCTGTAAATGTTAAAACATAATAGAGCTATTAACAGTAATAATACATTATCACATGAAAATAGAAACACAAAGTAAACACTGGACAGGATAAAAATCAATACTCGATCATAACACCTAATCTGCAGCTCTGCTGGGTAATTGTCCCTGCATCCGGTGTATCCACATGAACCGATGGGTTGTCAAGGCAACCGGTAAACAATCTCATGTGCGCATGCCCATGGTAACACCAATGCTGCGACAACAGTCAGTCACGGTGGCATAATAAACAGAGAAATAATCAATAAACAGTAAAGATCTATGATCAGGCTAACTAAACTGAGGATCACTGTGTGACAATAGGGGTAACATGAGCGAGATCGCGTTCTCGCTGATTGCACAAATAAATCCACCATTGTCACAGAGTGGAGAACATCCCTACAGTAAGAACTATATGCTAAATAGCAGGTATATAAATCCAATATAGAAGAATTATAGGCAAACCCTACTGGCAGTGCATTAACCACAAAATAGATATCCTATAAGTTAAATAAAATAAAATCAAACAGTCGACTTATCTACAGCACAGCTAACTCTATCTCATTGCATCCTGTATACACATATGAACTGCTGGGTTGTCAAGGCAACCAACCAAACAATATCCTATGCGCATGTCCACAGTAGTATACAGGATACGCTGACCGACTGTCATGCTGAGACAGAATAGATAAGGATCTAGATGAAAATAAAGGACAACTAGACATTTTCTGAAAGAGAAATAAATGGTTAAAGCGCATCCTATAGCAGCAAATTTAAGCTATGACCTGCTACATATCTGTTTTTTGCTAAAACTAGACATTTGCTGAAAGAGAAAAAAAATGGTTAAAGTGCATCCTATAGATGCACATTTTGCACATTACACAAACAACTGTTTTTGAACATTACAGTGGCAATTGTCTAACTTCTTAACCATACTGTGCACAAGTACTCACTAACGAGCTACCCATGGGAAAACTGTCTGTCCTCAAACTGCTGCCAGAGTAAGGATTGCCTGAGGATAGGGCATCATAACAAGCCCCCCCGAAATTCACGCACACCTGCATAATCCACATCCGTGAGTTGCAAACGAACTGCACTCTGAGACTATGAAAATGTTTGCAATTTCGGAAGGGCCGATCATCTGCTGGAGCACGCAGCGCAATGTGGGTGCAATCTATTGCTCCCAAAACATTGGGCATTTAAGCTATTGCATAGAATTCCCTCTTGATGCGCCTCCAATCGTCATCATTTTGAGGGAATCCTATGTAAAGCTTACAAACTCAAACCATGGCGTCCAGAAACTTGTAAAAAAACACAGAGAAAGTGCCCTGAGACAACCCATGCATGTACCCCTCTGAGGATTGAAAATTTCCAGAGGCCAGGACGTGTATGCAGCATAGCATCTTGGTCATGCCAGGGATTGCAGTTCACATACATTTACATGGCTCCAGATGAGGTTTAAGTACTTCGTAAACGCTCATGAGTTGCTCTCAATTGAGCATATACTTGTCATAAACCTCGAAGTCGCTCATGTTCTCAAAGGTGGGCCTCACCCTTTCAACACGAGGACCTCTGATCAGATGTTCCCCACGCCTCTCTTGGAGACGCTGAGCCCGCCTAATTCTGTTGTACAAAACTTGTCCAACAGCACATGCACAAGCTAACTGCGGATCATCCATATTTGCCAAGCCAAGCAGCACAAAGCCAAACAGCAGAGCAAACGCACAAGGAGTAACAAAGTATGCAAAAACACAAAAGCGATTTGATACAATGTCGATCACCAAGGAGGCTTTGGGCATGTTGTTTGTGGGAGTTATAGTGCAAAATGTCCAATGGTAGCGTGTTCGTAATGATTGCTGATTGTATCCACTTGATTGTATGTGAGTGGCGCGAATGCTTTCAAAGTGGGCGTTTTTTTAGGTGTTTGCTGAAATTTTGTTTTCCCCCAATAAATCGTAATGTGAAAGTGTAAAATGTAACATATACAGTGCATCTTCGTAATGTTTGTTCATATGCGTAACAAATACTTATTAAACGCAATATTATATTATAAAACACACGTCCACTCTAACTTGATTGAAAGTGCATACTTGTGTATAATGTGTGCATAGATATGGCATATAATCTGATCTATCAATGTTGCTGCAATATTGTTTCAAACTGACATCTATAATATTCAATATATAAGTGATTGTCTAGATTTCAATATTTTACGTGTCTCATTGAAACCGCAATAATAATGAAGATCTTCCGGCTGACATCTATAATATTATATTTATCAGTGATTGTCGAGATGTAATTATTTTACGTGTCCCATTGAAATCTCAATAATAATGAAGATCTTCCAACCTCTCGTCTACGTATATGTAATATTGAGTGAGAAACTGATGAAAGGGGCAGTACAGTCCTTATGCTGTAATCTGTATGGTTGAAGTTTCGAATGATGTCATCATATTACCTACATGCCTGTCTGCAAATCTTTGTTGTGTTGTTGTATTTTGCAATATTCTTCTTGTGTGCTGATTAAAAAGATAAATGTGTGTTTCATCTGGTGAGCCTATGTAGATATGCTGTTCATCCAAGCATATGACTTGAATAAATGAAATGCTACAATAGACGTAAATGAGAGAAGTGTTTAAAATTGCAAATGTTTGTGAATAATGAAATCTTAAAAAGTATTTTTTCTCTCCGTTTAAATATGATTTAATTCATGAAACCGATTTCGTATTGTTGATGATAGAATTGATGGTGATTTATAGTTGATGTAATGTAATTTCGTAAATGAATTTGATGTTGTAGTGATGTTCACACAAGTAAAACCCATAACTCCAGTGTGAAATAGTCTATTTCTTGATCTATTTGTCATAGCGGGACCAACGCAAGAATTAAATAATTAGTTCTACAATTGTAACACTGCAATTACGAGTTTTAAAGGAGAAAAATATTGTGTGCGTTAGAGAAATCTGCTGGTCACGTGCACGAGCATATATTCCCCATAGAAGTCAATGGAGACTAGAAATTTCCTTAAAAAAAAACTGCCAACACTTGTGTTGAGCGTAAAGTGAGTGACGTCATGTCCTTCTGTGAAAAAGTAGCTAAATCGTGTTAATTTCCTATTTAAAACATGTTTTGTGTACATAATGTGCTGTTTGTATGTATCTAATTCTGTATGTATGTGATAATATTTGTAGTTAGATGTAGCTAGATGAGTGTATGTTCCCGTATGTCTATGTAAGTCAATGTAAAATGGGTTTGTGTGCATTTTTTTTCAAACACCCGAGATCTCGTAACTTTTATCCGTTAGATTTTTAACAAAAAAAATAATACTTGAAAAATAAAAATTGCTTAGTGTTTGTATGAGTGTAAGTGTACTTTGTAGGATATTTTTGAAATTATTCATGAATGTTTTTGGTATCGGTATATCAATAACTACTGGGTCTGGGTGAGCGTTATGTATTTGAGCGTAGATGGGGATATTTTTGGCGCTACAGAAACTTGTAATAGCAGCGTTAGGGAAAAAGAAGCGTTATGGGCCATAACGATGCTATTTGAATCATGACGCCAAACTCGTAATCTACCTGATAGTTTGCTAGGCGAGAGCTGATTACTAATTGTTTTAGCAGCTGCACAGCACAGAGGTGGCAAAACATGTATGCCATTGACAATATAGCAATTGCAGGATATGTTTACAAACAGACTGCAAGTAATGCCCTTAATAGAACTTCTGTAAATAGTTACCAATGGCTTGAGTAGGTGCGCACATTGAGTGCATACAGAAGATGAAAAGCTGTGAGCACAGGCAAATGAGAGAGACACAAGTAATGATATTACCTTTAGAGTTTGCACAAACCCTTTGGAGAACAAGTAGTACTTGCACAGAAATGGCCTTTGAAGCTTGTGGAGAGGAATCACAGTCACAGAGACTCAGAGAGATCCAGGAGGTGTGACAGAGAGCTTGTCAATAACCAAGCAATGAGGAATGGTGCAGCTGCTATTTATTGATTGGAGAGGTGGTGTGCAAAAGGTAAGATGAATCCAGGTTAAAGGGGCAGAGGAATAACGAAGGTTAAAGGGGCAGAGGAAAATATATGGCACACATCTGGTTTCCCATAACACCCTTAGTGAGACTTCCTTTAGGGTCATAATTTGCTCATACAAAAAGAGAGAAGCAGTCAGCCTGGGAACGAACAATATCGTAATAGTTTGTTCAAAGGCCAGTTACCACCCTAGGAGCAGCCTCTTTCTGCTCAACATGTGCCTTTCACAGAGAATAACTTTCCTGTAGCATATCAGTCTGCATGTACTTTATGAGGCCAATTTAACAAAGGTCTTGCGGACCTGATCCGACAGTGCAGACCAGGTCTGCAAGACCTCGCTGAATGCAGATAGCAATACGCTCTCCATATTCAGCATTGCACCAGCAGCTCACAAGAGTTGCTGGTGCAACGCCACCCCCTGAAGACTCGCGGCCAATGGGCCGCCAGCAGGGGGTGTCAATCAACCCGATCATACTCGATCGGGTTGAATTGTGGCGATTCTTTGTCCGCCTGTTTTAGAGCAGGCGTACAGTGTTATGGAATAGCGGTCTTTAGACCGATAACTTGTGTTCTGGCGAGTCAGAGAACTCGCCAGAAACTCAGCCCTTCAAGCTCCATTCGAAGCAGTAATGATACAGCAAATCAGATTGTTTTATTAAAAAAGAAAAGGAAATAAAATATCCTAATTTAGCTCATGGTGCATAAAAAGGGCTTTGGGACTGGTCAGTTTGTGATACCTCAATCTTACCTCATTCATTTTAAGTGTTACCAATTAATCACATATTATTGGTTTATATTCTGCAGCATCATCTACTTGCTTTTTACAGTCTTGTTTGTTTAGAGGGTTGTAGGATAAGATTAGTTACCTTGATAAAGACCTATCGGCTAGATTACGAGTGGATTGCTATTTATCGCTCCTCGCTTCGGCTTTTTTCATGAGTTGGATACCCCTGCATATTACAAAGTTGAAAGTAAAAATTTTTTCGTTCGGACGCTAATCAGACCCAACAAGTCGAATTTTCTCAAGTGCCCTAACCCAACATCAAAATATAAATATTTCATATTACAGGTATACTTCACATAGCAGAATATGGTTCTATTTATTCTTAAATACATGCATATATACAGTATATATACCCTTAAGGCTGTGACACACTGCAAGCGATGCGGCGCGAGGCAAAGCAGCTGCTTTGCTCCGCGTCGCATCGCTTCTGAAGTTCAAATATTTCATCTCTGAGCGCTTAGCTACGCCGACCTGACGCAGCAGAGTGCTCAGAGATGAAAAGGCAAGACACACTGAGCGCGCACAGCTGCATCTACACGCTGCGCGTTGCTCTGCTTGCAGTGTGTCACAGCCTTTATTGCTGTTACACAATATCAAGTAGCGTCACAACACAACACACATAACATATGTATTCATAACATGACATAAACAGATGCAAACAGAAATTAAAATTAGAGATGCAAGTAAAGCAACTATGTATATGGAGTATAATACACAGGACTTAAAAGTTAATTCAAAGAGGTTATACACTTTATTGCAGTCTCTCAGACAGTCTGTGTAAAAAGAGGTTATACACTTATATGCAATCTCTCAGACAGTCTGTGTAAAAAGAGGTTAGGACAGATACTTGTTCTCTTTTTATGATATCCAAAACCTTCTGTGTCCATTCCTGCAGCTCCCTTTCAAACACTGGTGTGATCTCTGTGAAAAAGCAACAGGAAACAAGGGAATCTGTAAATACAGAAACGGTGGAGCGGAAAATTGGGGGAACAAAAGACAATCTAAGTGCAGATTAAAAAATGGCTACCTCAGCGACACCTCCTCCTATTTTAAAAGCTATCCTTTTGTGATACGGTCCTCACTATTTATGTGCTGGGGAAAGCCTCATAGTTGGCATATATATTACAAGATCATCCCCATTACATCTCTGGAGGACAATACAATCTGTGTATCAGGAAAAGGGATATAGAGTTTTAACAGCACAGGACGCTTGTGGATTAACATCGTACTCACGCTGTGGACACCTATACTATACAATGCCTGTATCATAACCTCATATGTTTGAGGCCTGTATCTTGTAGTGCACATCTTTTTATTTGTTTTATAATAAAGTGGAATTTATTTAATCTGCACTTAGATTGTCTTGTGTTCCCCCTCTTTGCACTCCACCGTTTCTGTATTTACAGATTCCTTGTTTCATATATATATAAATATATATATATATATGATTTTGTACGTAAAATATATAACAATACCCGAAATGTATATATTATAGTATATATATATTTATATATATATATAAAATTATTCTGTATATAGGTATAGATATTTACAGATATATATAGGAATAGCTATTTAAAAATACTTAGAACTTATTCTCCTATGTGAAGAACATTGGAATGTGAATTATTTACAGTACAAACACAAACACATCTAAATGTACTAAAAGTAAGTATGAAATTAGTTAATTTTTATGCAGTTAGCTTAATGCTATATTGATGGATATTAATATTATATTCAACTTCATAAGAGGTTACCATCACTTTAACTGCACTTTTAAATATGTCTATATATGTATACATATGTATTTATGTATTTATATGTGTATATATGTCTGTAAATACATATATACACATATAAATACATATGTACACACATATAAATACATATGTACACACATATAAATACATATGTACACACATATAAATACATATGTACACACATATAAATACATATGTACACACATATATATATACATATACAGTATATACACATACATATACATATTTAGACATGTATATGTATGTATCTCTACACCTGAAACCTCATACCCTTGAGCCCTTCTAACTTTTTTTTGTAATATTTAAAAAAATATTTTATAATAGATAGTAAATGTAAATGTACTTTTTAATGTATTTTTGATGTTTTTGTGCAACATTTTATTCGATCATAACAGTTAACCAGAGCTCTGAGGTTGCGCTAACCCAATGCACATTAAATTTAATTGAGCTTGAGTGAACACGTTTACTTTCAACTTGTAATATATGCGCTACTTCCGACATGTGCAAACAGCTGCAATAAACGCAATATCGCTCGTGCGCAACAGTTAGTGCACCGCTCGTAATCTGGCCATAATAGATTCCATTATTAACAAAATAACCATGCAAAACTTGATTTAAAATGTAAGGAGTATCTGAATTAGAAATACATAAACCCTTTTGTAAAATGTGTCACTTTTTTGGCAGCATTTAAAAGCAAAATCCTTCTGTAATTACTGTACTTTCAAGTCAAGTTGGCATTTTCTAATCCAACTACTTCTAAACTATAGAACATATTACCCCATGTGCTAAACACAAGCGCCACAGCCGTCCAGTACAAAGGAGATCAGAATAGAACAGGGTCTACTGGGTAAAATATAAATGTGTTATTTCTTTATGGAGAGAGACACAAAGAGCCCTGAGATTATTACTAATTATGTATTTTACAGTCCTATGTGGGAACCTGGGGCATACTTACTCACAGAGAACATGTTAACATCAGTTTATCAGCTTTTGTAATTTAAAAATAAAAACCATGTAATCATCTTTTGTTCATAATACATGCAGGTCTCTGTGGCTCACACACTTTAGTATTTAGTTAATAAGTACTAGATATATGTATAGTAATGGTACATATTTACTGTACATGGCTTGCATAATCATCTATATTCCTATCTGTCCCCCTCTAGATACCCAAGCCATGGACATCACCTTACATCAGGTTCCACTGTTGAGGATAGTACACATTAACCCATCTCAGGCGAGTATTTGTATTTCCTGATTCTATGTGGTTCACGTAACTATACCCACCATGTGAGCAGGATAATGTGGCATGATATAGTATGTTGTCTATTCATTAGAGCGCTCCTTCATGCAAATAACCAGCTTGTATAAAATAGATTCTCGCATGACTTATTAAATGACAGCTATAGAGTATACGCATTAGCAAAGCTTTGTGGGTAAATCTGCAAATTATTTTGAAGTTCTCATTCTCATTATATAATAATATTATGTACACACAATTACTGTATTTTCTGTTTTCCTCTATCCATTTCCCTCCTGTATCTTTACACTATTTTTACTTTTAAGATGTTAACACTTTCTATTTCTCCACTAGAATGGGGAACTTCCTATAACCACCAATGGGAGCTCGGATGGAGAAAGGTAAGATATCAGATACCTCTAAATAACCTATAGGCCCCGGGTGAGATAGGATAAAGGTGAAATAGTACAGATGGTTTGGACTTAATCCTGAGAGTTCTACACAAATTGCACAGTGTTTGATCAAATTTTCTCACATTTCATCAGTAAGTAGCTACCCTGTATGTATAGCACTATTTCCCTAGATGCACTAACACTGAAAAGGCCTTTCCTGTCTCAGTAATTTCTGTGTTATTTGATGGAGCCCATTCAATAAGGAAAGGATAGATGTGTGAGATTAGGGAAAGGTCAAAAAGAATGACTTGAGGACTAGAGAGGCAATATAAGCATATACTGAAACACCATTGGATTATAAATGGATAGTTTAGGGTACAACAGTCTTCAGTTAAAAAGACTGTGTTATGTGACACACTACTTCGAGTCAGTCCAATAAAAAAACAATCACTTATATTAAGTGACAGACCTCATATAAATGCACAAACACATGTTGACCTGTTGTGTTGGCTGCATTATGTCCTTGGCAGGTATAGCTCATGTTTTATAGATCACATCATCAAAGGGACAGTAAATGCATTTTTTTCTGCAATATTTAAAGCACTGTAGTACTAACAATGGGGAGTTTATGTGTCATATTATTCCTGATCAATTAAACAAGTCATAAAAGTATTTCACTTGATAATAAAAATACACATTGACTTTAAACAACAAATTATCCTATTTTGAACAATGATTAACTATTTTGTCCCCCATTCTCTCATACTTGTCATATAGAATTGAAAGATCTTGGGCAGATTATATTTACATTTAATTATTGTTTTTTTTTTTTTTTTTAACACACACACAGGACCCATTATTACTAGACTTGTGCATAGGACGAAAAATTTGTTTCGGTTTGGTTCGGATCGATTCGGATGTTTTCAAATTTCGGGTTCGGATCGATTCGAATTCGGAAAAATTAGAATAAATTAGTTTCGGATTCGTTTCGGATTCAAATAAATTCGGCTGGATTCAGTTCGGTTTGATTCAGAAATTCGGGAATTTCGGTATGTGTTAGGTGGGATGTGCTGTGTATTAGACTAGTATTATGTATTCTATATTAGGTGTAACCCATAGCAGAGTGATATAACCTAATATACAGTACAATATGGCCATCCGAATGTAACAAATAAATCCGAACTAATTCAGATTTATTCAGTAGATTCGGGAAAGTGAGCAGACAGGATGGGGAAAGTGTGGGAGACCCTCACAAAATGTTGCTACAAAAAAAAATATCAGCTGGTCATCGAACAGCAAGAAACATCTGGGCAGGTGCTGTTAACACCTTGCACAGAAACACCTTAAACCCCATTCAAAGCCAATATGATCTGGACTAGGAGCTTATCATCATCTGGCCCTGGAAAACCTCCATCATCTCCACAAATGCCAATACGATCTGGCCCAGGAGCTAATTAACATCTTGCCCTGGAAAACCTTCATCCTCCTCATCTATGCCAACTACCATCTGGCCCAGGAGATTACTACCATCTAGCCCCGGAAGACCTTCATCTTCCTCATCTATGCCAATAGCCATATTGCCCAGGAGCTTTCTACCATCTAGCCCCAGAAGACCTTCATCTTCCTCATCTATGCTAACCACAAAAGGCACAGAAGCTCCAAAATCATCAACCTTTAAATAGTAATATTGGGAAAGACAGTTAAGTCCAGGAGTATGTTGGGTCATACATTCTGGTGGTGGCGGTGGGGTAATCTTGAGAGCTGTCCCCTTAAGTGTTAAAATGCACAGTCTTTGTTCTGCCTTTGACACCTATACAATAATTAAGTGTAGATATAGCTATAGTAGAAATAAGAAAACAGCCATACTACTTATAGAATTAATTTCCCTAAATTCCTCAGTTTTGAAAGGCTTCTCCGGTTACGGTAATTCTAATACTGTGAACGTACTGCAACAAAATAAAATGTGTATATTAATGACATATTTGGTAGCCGCAATATAAGAAGTAAAATATGTCTAGTACAGCGTGAACTAACTAACATTGGCTATAAAAATAGAATATTAAAAAAAACTGTCAATTTCAAAAAACACCATTTTTCATAGTGCAAAGTCTAAGGGATATTAATATAATCTTGCTAAAAAAATAAAATGCCAAATGTTAACCCCCCCCCCCATTTATTTAAATAATGAAAACACTTTACATACATATATGGTATTTCACAGTATAAAACTATCACATAATAAATTGCATACACATGCACAATATACTCCTAGCTCCTATAGTTTTATTATTATTCACCTAGATTACAAGTTTTGCGTTAGATGCTATGCGGTGCTAATGACAGTTTATGCTTACCACTCACTTACAGACAGCGCTGGTATTACGGGTGTTTACAAACCCGGCGTTAACCGCAAAAAAAGTAAGCGTAGAGCAAAATTTTTCTCCACATCTCACCTCAATGCCAGCGCTGCTTACGTTAGCGGTGAGCTGGTAAAACGTGCTTGTGGCACGATTTCCCCATAGGAATCAATGGGGAGAGCCGGCTGAAAAAAAGCCTAACACTGCAAAAAAGCAGCGTTTAGCTCCTAACGCAAGCCCCATTGATTCCTATGGGGGAAATAAAAGTTATGTCTACACCTAACACCCTAACATGAACCCCGAGTCTAAAACACCCCTATCTTACACTTATTAACCCCTAATCTGCCGCCCCGACATCGCCGACACCTACATTATATTATTAACCCCTAATCTGCCGCTCCGGACACCGCCACCACCTACATTATATGTATGAACCCCTAATCTGCTGCCCCAACATCGCCGACACCTACATTATATTTATTAACCTCTAATCTGCCCCCCCCAATGTCGCCGCAACCTAACTACATTTAATTAACCCCTAATCTGCCCGCCCCCCAACATTACCACCACTATAATAAA
Source organism: Bombina bombina (assembly GCF_027579735.1). Lineage (NCBI taxonomy): Eukaryota > Metazoa > Chordata > Amphibia > Anura > Bombinatoridae > Bombina > Bombina bombina. The sequence continues at coordinate 926,139,642 of NC_069502.1, forward strand.
GTTATTAACCCCCTAAACCTAAGGCTAACCCTAACTCTAACCCCCCCTAACTTAAATATAATTTAAATAAATCTAAATAAAATTACTACAATTAACTAAATAATTCCTATTTAAAACTTATACTTACCTATAAATAAACCCTAAACTAGCTACTAATATAACTAATAGTACATTGTAGCTAGCTTAGGGTTTATTTTTATTTTACAGGCAACTTGTATTTATTTTAACTAGGTACAATAGTTATTAAATAGTTATTAACTATTTAATAACTACCTAGTTAAAAGAAAGACAAATTTACCTGTAAAATAAAACCTAACCTAAGTTACAATTACACCTAACACTACACTAAATAATTAAATAAAATTATCTAAAGTACAAAATAAAAACACTAAATTACAGAAAATAATAAAGAAATTACAAGATATTTAAACTAATAATCAGCTCTTTTACCTGAAAAATTACAATCCCCCCCCAACATTAAACATCCACCACCCACACAACCCAACCCTACTCTAAAACCACCCAATCCCCCCTTAAAAAAAACTAAACACTAACCCCCCTGAAGATCACCTTACCAGGAGACATCTTCACCCAACCGGGCCAAAGTCCTCAGCGAAGCCGGGAGAAGTCTTCATCCAAGCCGGGCAAAGTGGTCCTCCAGATGGGCAGAAGTCTTCATCCAGATGGCATCTTCTATCTTCATCCATCCGGCGCGGAGCGGGTCCATCTTCAAGACATCCGACGCGGAGCATCCTCTTCTTCCGACGGGCAAAACACAGAATGAAGGTCTTTTAAATGACGTTATCAAGATGGCGTCCTTTCAATTCCAATTGGCTGATAGATTTCTATCAGGCCCCTGGTTAAGGTCAGGGGCCCCAAAAATTTCTAGTGGCGGCCCTGCCTGTACCTGCAAGACTCGTAATACCAGTGTGGGCGTTTAAAAAGCAGTGTTGAGGCCGGCCAACGCTGCTTTTTAAGCCTAATGCAAGACTTGTAATCTAGCCGATTGTTTTTTTGTATTCTTTATTAACAATGGTTTATCGCATACATAGCAAATATATAGGCCTTCCTGGGAGTAACCTGTATTGTAATGGGGGAAATATTACTGGGGAGTTTTTATTTTAAAAGGAATTTCCACCATCTTATGTGCACCTTTTTGCCCCATACCAGTTTCGCCAGCTTTTTAGTGGCAAAATGTTTAATTCTAAGAAATCTACCTATTGTACAGTGAAACTTAATGTATCAGCTTGGTCACTTGATTCTACACATTAGAATTATATTTTTAAAAGCCATTTTATTTGTTTTTGGCAATTTAAAGAAAATACACATTACTCTAATTTAAAGAGGACAATTGAAACGCAAATTGTTTCTTTTATGATTTTTACAGAGAATAACATTTTAAAAAAGTTTCCAAGTTTCTTATATTATCACATTTGCTTCATTCTCTTGTTATTGTTTGTTGAACAGATATCTAGATAGGTAGCGTGCACGTGTCTGGAGCACTACATGTAGGGTTGCCACCTCCGCCATGTTTTCCTGGGCACTTATGAGTTATACATGCTGCAGGGCAATGCAGAGAGGAACATGAATAGTGATGTTCAGTCAGTGTCACTGTTTATGTGCTTTCCAGAGTTGAAATTCATGTTACTGCCTGCCCACACCCTGCAGCATGTATAACTCATAAGTGTCTAGGAAAACATGGCTGAGGTGGCCACCCTAACTACATGACAGGAAATAGTGCTGCCATCTAGTGCTCTTGCTAATGTATAACATTGTTGCAAAACTGCTGGCATATAGTACTGCAGACACATGCACGCTCCTGAGCTTACATCCCTGCTTTTTAACAAAAGGATAATAAGAAAACAAAGAACATTTGGTAATAGAAGTAAATTGGAAAGTTGTTTAAAATTGTGTGTTTTATCTGAATCATGAAAGAAAACTCTTAGGCTTTATGTCCCTTTAATCGAGAAACCCTAATTATGGTCAAGACAACTGGCAAATTTTTAGCAAAATCTATCCCAGATTCTCTTATTCTTGTTTATTTTAGGCCTAGTAAATTATTTATGAAATTATATTATCTGGATACTTTATAGTCCATATTTTAATTGTTAATTTTCACCAACAGCAACACAAGTTTCATGAAAGTGAAAAGAAAAATAAAAGAAAATAAATTGAGGGAACTTCTGTCAGTAACCATCACCATGATGACTATTTACCAGCTGTTGGTGAGCACGTTGCACTTTGCTGAATATAACAGCAATCACCAACCACCAGCGCTTGACTCCCTATTGTAAATGGCGCCTGAGGATGGTGTTGTCTTGTTCCTGCTGAAGTTGTAACTCAGCTGTGATGTCAAACAGGATCTATGAAGGAGACCTGGATTCTCCACAGCATGTTGTGTGTGAGCAGAGAAAGCAATTACAGAGCAAGTGCCCCCCTGCAAGCCGCAATAAAGCTTTATTTATAGACGTTTTTATCACAGGAAGCCCTATTTCACCCTCAGGCTTATGTAGAACCTTTCCCGAAGACGGCTTATCTCAGCCACATGAAAACTTACTGACCTCTAAAATGTGTGGTGATTTAAAGAAATAGTCTAGTCAAAATTAAACTTTAATCATCAGATAGAGCATGCAATTTTATAGCAATTTTCTAATTTATTCCTATTATCAATTTTTCTTTCGTTCTCTTCATATATTTATTTAAATGTAAGCATAGGAGCCGGACCATTTTTGGTCAGCACCCTGGGTAGCGCTTGTTGAGTGGTGGCTACATTAGACACCAATCAGAAAGCACTACCCAGGGGCTGAACCAAAAATGGGCCGGCTCCTATGTTTACATTCCTGCTTTTTCCAATAAAGATACCAAAAGAGCAAAGACAATTTGATAATAGATAAAATTAAGTTTAAACAGGAGCGCTGTAGCTAAAGGTGAATGTGAATCAATTTAAAAACAGGTGATAAATTCCAAAAGAAACGGTGTAAAAAACATCAATGTTGATAAATATTATAATAGTGACAAATGCTTAGTGATAAGGTTATTCGTGCATATTGTGAATAATCAGAAAAAGGCTTGGTGAAGCAAAATAAACTTAAATAAACAGTGGACAGTAGAGTTGTAGTTTAGCAAGGCTCTGCCTAAAAAATATTTAATATAACATATGTAAATACAGAATAAAAAACAAATAAATAAAAACGGACGTCTCCGTATAAAAACAAATTATGCCAATACACCGACTTTTTCAAATGTATCTCCTTATGGCCAGAAATGGGATAAAAACAGTCCCGGTAACAGTTAATATGTGGACAGATGATGCAGGGCTTACCCCCAAACAATTGCGGCTCTTGATGAAGCAAAAGATGAAATTACCGCCGTCGGCGGAAGTGACGTCACTTATAGGGGCACTGGCCCGACTGAGCACTCCGATTGGTTTCTGTTCCGGTCGCTCTCAGGTTTCAGCTTCTTAGTTCGCAATGGCAAGGTATCCGCTCTTTATGTGCTAAGATGCACGCAGGATACTGATAACGGCTGTTTTGTGCTGAATGTGGCTGTTTAGAGTAGATGCAAAAAGTTCCATGTATAACCTTCAATAAGGCTTATAGTGTTGATACACAGGCAGGTACCAGGAGGATGCAAAATTCTTTAAAGTTCCACAGATGACAAGCTGTATCAATCTGTGACAGCAACTGGTAGCTGTGAAATACTTCTTAAAGTCAGAAGTTGGCAACAAACATCAACGCGTTTCTCCCTCTGCAGGGCTTCTCAAGATGAGGTGTTGCAGCAGGTGCACCTTTTTTAAAGGTGTATCTCAGTCTCTTATTGGTTACATTTTATTAGTCATAGGAGAAGGGGTGTGTATCATTAATTAAAGGTAGTATTGGCAAATCTACATTTGTTCGGAGCAATGATATATCAGCTTCATTACTAGAGTTAGAACAAGATACAGAATCTAAACTCTATATAATCTTCTAAAGTGGTTAATTATTAAAGTGCACAGTGATAGTGATATTATAATAAGTATACAAAAAATAATTGAATTTTTAAAAAACCTTCATGATAAAGTAAAAATATATAAATGGGACCCTATGAGCTATGTGATAACATAATGTAAAAAACTATATAATTGATGAGGTTATATCTATACCTTCATTCTAAAAAACTTTAAAAGTGTATAATCTGCGCTGTTTACGAATAAAAATCATGATAAAATACATTTATAATAGAAAATATATTTATATTAAAAATATATCTATATATATAAAAAAAAAAAAAGGGACACAAGTATACGTCAGGGGAGTAAAATTTAAATTGATCTATAAAATTAAATGATCTAGTAGAGATTAATCTAATAAGAATGGAGAGATATCTAACTCTGAGTTCAGACCCGGCGGGAAATAGGGTATCGTATTTATATATGAGTTCAGCCTCTTTGAGTTTTAAGATTTTTTCTATATTCCCACCCTCCAATCTTGTTTAAAATGTGCTATTCCCCAATATTTAAGATCAGAGGTTCTACCATTGTGCACTAATTTAAAATGTTTATACAGATTAGTGTCTTCCATTCCCTTTTCAATACAAAGGGAGATGTTCCCCTTATCCTATCTTTTACCATTCTTTTTGTTTCCCCAAAAATATATCAGATCACAAGTGCATTTTAAAATAGAGATGACCCCTTTAGGTGGTACATCTAATACACTCTTTAATGCTAAATTCTTCCCCAGATTTCTGAACTTTTACTGTACTTCTTTTATCACTGTATTTACAAGCCTTTCATGAATAGCAAGGAAAAAAACCTACTATTTTCCCTCCTTGTAAATTTTTCTGTATGGGTTCCATAGTTTTCCGTGTGATATGCACTCGGTGCCAGGATAGATTTGAAGTTTTTAGATTTTCTAAAGATCATTTGTGGTTTCGTTGGTAAAGAGTCTCCTATAATAGGGTCCTGCTTTAAGTATACCCCTCTTGATCTTAAATATTGGGGGAATAGCCACATTTTAAACAAGATTGGAGGGGTGGGAATATAGAAAAAATCTTAAAACTCAAAGAGGCTGAACTCATATATAAATACGATACCCTATTTCCCGCCGGTCTGAACTCAGAGTTAGATATCTCTCCATTCTTATTAGATTAATCTCTACTAGATCATTTAATTTTATAGATCAATTTTAAAATTTTATCCCCTGACGTATACTTGTGTCCCTTTTTTTTTTTTTTTTTATACTAGATATATTTTTAATATAAAAATATTTTCTATTATAAATGTATTTATATCATGATTTTTATTCGTAAACAGCGCATGATTATACACTTTTAAAGTTTTTTAGAATGAAAGTATAGATATAACCTCATCAATTAAATAGTTTTTTACATTATGTTATCACATAGCTCATAGGGTCCCATTTATATATTTTTACTTTATCATGAAGGTTTTTTAAAAATTCAATTTATTTTTGTATACTTATTATAATATCACTATCACTGTGCACTTTATAATTAACCACTTTAGAAGATTATATAGAGTTTAGATTCTGTATCTGTTCTAACTCTAGTAATGAAGCTGATATATCATTGCTCCGAACAAATGTAGATTTGCCAATACTACCTTTAATTAATGATACACACCCCTTCTCCTATCGACTAATAAAATGTAACCAATAAGAGACTGAGATACACCTTTAAAAAAGGTGCACCTGCTGCAACACCTCATCTTGAGAAAGCCCTGCAGAGGGAGAAACGCGTTGATGTTTGTTGCCAACTTCTGACTTTAAGAAGTATTTCACAGCTACCAGTTGCTGTCACAGATTGATACAGCTTGTCATCTGTGGAACTTTTAAAGAATTTTGCATCCTCCTGGTACCTGCCTGTGTATCAACACTATAAGCCTTATTGAAGGTTATACATGGAACTTTTTGCATCTACTCTAAACAGCCACATTCAGCACAAAACAGCCGTTATCAGTATCTGCGTGCATCTTAGCACATAAAGAGAGCGGATACCTTGCCATTGCGAACTAAGAAGCTGAAACCTGAGAGCGACCGGAACAGAAACCAATCGGAGTGCTCAGTCGGGCCAGTGCCCCTATAAGTGACGTCACTTCCGCCACGGCGGTAATTTCATCTTTTGCTTCATCAAGAGCCGCAATTGTTTGGGGGTAAGCCTGCATCATCTGTCCACATATTAACTGTTACCGGGACTGTTTTATCCCATTTCTGGCCATAAGGAGATACATTTTGAAAAAGTCGGTGTATTGGCATAATTGTTTTATACGGAGACGTCCGTTTTTAGTTTATTTGTTTTTTATTCTGTATTTACATATGTTATATTAAATATTTTTAGGCAGAGCCTTGCTAAACTACACTCTACTTGTCACTGTTTATTTAAGTTTATTTTGCTTCACCAAGCCTTTTTTCTGATTATTCACAATATGCACGAATAACCTTATCACTAAGCATTTGTCACTATTATAATATTTATCAACATTGATGTTTTAACACGTATCTTTGGAATTTATCACCTGTTTTAAATTGATTCACATTCACCTTTAGCTACAGCGCTCCTGTTTAAACTTAATTTTATCTGTTTTTCACATGCCTATATTAGGGACTTTTTAGGTATATCAGGAGTTTGGTGTTTTTACTCTGCGCTTTTTATTCCATATTTCTACAATTTGATAATAGGAATACATTAGAAAGTTGTTTAAATTTCCCTACTCCTTTAAAGGCACAATAAACAATATTTATATATATATCAAAAAATAAATCACTGAATTCCATAAGATATAATATATATAAATAATATATAAATATAAAATAATTTTGTCACATAGGTATACTTTCCTTTCAACAAAGGATACCAAGAAAAAAGCAAATTAGATAATTGAGGTAAATTAGAAAGCTGTTTAAAATTGCATGGTCTGTTTGTATCATGAAAGAAAGTTGTTGGGTTTCATGTCCCTTTAAAATCAATAATACATAATCAACAATATATATATATATATATATATATATATATATATATATATATATATACAGGGAGTGCAGAATTATTAGGCAAATGAGTATTTTGGCCACATCATCCTCTTTATGCATGTTGTCTTACTCCAAGCTGTATAGGCTCGAAAGCCTACTACCAATTAAGCATATTAGGTGATGTGCATCTCTGTAATGAGAAGGGGTGTGGTCTAATGACATCAACACCCTATATCAGTTGTGCATAATTATTAGGCAACTTCCTTTCCTTTGGCAAAATGGGTCAAAAGAAGGACTTGACAGGCTCAGAAAAGTAAAAAATAGTGAGATATCTTGCAGAGGGATGCAGCACTCTTAAAATTGCAAAGCTTCTGAAGCGTGATCATCGAACAATCAAGCGTTTCATTCAAAATAGTCAACAGGGTCGCAAGAAGCGTGTGGAAAAACCAAGGCGCAAAATAACTGCCCATGAACTGAGAAAAGTCAAGCGTGCAGCTGCCAAGATGCCACTTGCCACCAGTTTGGCCATATTTCAGAGCTGCAACATCACTGGAGTGCCCAAAAGCACAAGTTGTGCAATACTCACAGACATGGCCAAGGTAAGAAAGGCTGAAAGACGACCACCACTGAACAAGACACACAAGCTGAAACGTCAAGACTGGGCCAAGAAATATCTCAAGACTGATTTTTCTAAGGTTTTATGGACTGATGAAATGAGAGTGAGTCTTGATGGGCCAGATGGATGGGCCCGTGGCTGGATTGGTAAAGGGCAGAGAGCTCCAGTCTGACTCAGACGCCAGCAAGGTGGAGGTGGAGTACTGGTTTGGGCTGGTATCATCAAAGATGAGCTTGTGGGGCCTTTTCGGGTTGAGGATGGAGTCAAGCTCAACTCCCAGTCCTACTGCCAGTTTCTGGAAGACACCTTCTTCAAGCAGTGGTACAGGAAGAAGTCTGCATCCTTCAAGAAAAACATGATTTTCATGCAGGACAATGCTCCATCACACGCGTCCAAGTACTCCACAGCGTGGCTTGCAAGAAAGGGTATAAAAGAAGAAAATCTAATGACATGGCCTCCTTGTTCACCTGATCGGACCCCATTGAGAACCTGTGGTCCATCATCAAATGTGAGATTTACAAGGAGGGAAAACAGTACACCTCTCTGAACAGTGTCTGGGAGGCTGTGGTTGCTGCTGCACGCAATGTTGATGGTGAACAGATCAAAACACTGACAGAATCCATGGATGGCAGGCTTTTGAGTGTCCTTGCAAAGAAAGGTGGCTATATTGGTCACTGATTTGTTTTTGTTTTGTTTTTGATTGTCAGAAATGTATATTTGTGAATGTTGAGATGTTATATTGGTTTCACTGGTAAAAATAAATAATTGAAATGGGTATATATTTGTTTTTTGTTAAGTTGCCTAATAATTATGCACAGTAATAGTCACCTGCACACACAGATATCCCCCTAAAATAGCTAAAACTAAAAACAAACTAAAAACTACTTCCAAAAATATTCAGCTTTGATATTAATTAGTTTTTTGGGTTCATTGAGAACATGATTGTTGTTCAATAATAAAATTAATCCTCAAAAATACAGCTTGCCTAATAATTCTGCACTCCCTGTATGTATGTATGTACAGTATGGATGTATGTATGTATATGTGTGTGTGTGTGTGTATTTTTAGCTTCATAAATTCAGTTTATGTCCTTTCCTGTACTTAAAGTGGAACAACTCTTAATTAGTGAGTTCTACTTAAGTAACTTAGTCAAGACATAAAGATTTCCTTTGTTCTTATTGAGACCATCACTGTGCAGCAGAACATTCTTGAGCAAACCAGTTTTACAAATTCCAGATTGTGGAATTTCCCTGTGTGTAGTTCTGATGATTTGCTGGTCAGCTGTGAGAGATCTGCTGGAATACAACAAACTTCAGAGGCAAAATCATAAACAGAAAAAAAAGATGCTGGCATACTAACGCCAAAAGATGGAGTTTACCGATTGTTGGGAATACCTACTTTATTGAAGGATTCAATAACCAAATATTTAAAATTTGGGCTAATAATGGTTTAAAATATATTTACCAATTAAAAGACCCAGAAGGTTTTAATATTCTTCCATTTGAAGAGGTAAAGCAACAATTCGATTTAGCTAATTCGGACTTCTATGCTTATTTACAAATACGACACTGGTACAATTCAATAATTAAGAGACCAAACTGTATATAGATACATTCTGGTATACAATCTGGTATCATTTTATATTCTGCTGGTATTCATTCAATAAAATACTGGCTTAAATTGATACTGGATCAATCCGGAGAAGAGAATTTACAAAGGTTAGTTTCAATTTGGTTATCAGAGATACCAGACTTGGATAAAAAAAACTATTTCTAAAAGTATTCAGAAAGTGGAAAAAGCCACATTAGCATCAGGTTGGCGAGAAAGCCACTTTACATTGCTGAATAAGAAATATATAGCACCCACCACATAAATAAATGGTTCCCTAACTTGAGTCATATTTGCCTTCGGTGCGCAAACACCAGAGCTCTGGATTTGCCCCAAAATATATCAATTCTGGGCTAGGATATGCTACTGGTTAAGTAAAATACTACAGACGCCAATTAAATTGGAAAAACAACATATTCTCCTATTGGTTGAGTTTGATATTCATAGACAGTGGAATGTACGCTTTATCGATTGTACAATCCTGGGTGGACGTTATCTGATTTTCAAAAATTAGAAGAGTAAAAAAAACCTTCAATACATAATTTGATAAACTTAATGATGAAACAAGCTGTAATGGAACGATTTGATTGTTCTGTCGGATCTGAACAGCACATAAAGAAATACTGTAACAAATGGCATAATCTGATAAAGACATGATAAAACTACTCAAGCGCAGTTTCTAGCCCCGTTCCTTTCATGTAAGTTTGTGGACCATTTACTGCAGAGGATTTAATATAGCTGGGGGCGAAGCGGTTACAGAGGGAGAGCGGGGGGGGGGGGGGTTCCTTTTTTTTTCCTCTTATTTTGTTTTGTTACTGCTACCATGCCAAATGATAAATTATGAATTACAGTAATATGTGAATTACAGTAATTTGTGAGGACATTTGTCAAGCATTAGGAAGATAAGTCCTAATTAATTGTAGCTTGATCTCAATATAATGGAGAGAAATAAATTACAGGCAAAGATAAATCCTGATTAAGATTGGATACTCCTGCTTTATTTATACTCTTGAGGTGTTGCCCTCTTTCCTTCTTTTACTCTTTATTTATGGAAACATTGTGTAGAATTTGCTAAATGAGCGATGCAGTGTTGTCATATATCTAGAAGAATTATTATTTGGAATAAAAGCAAGACAAGAGAAGGTAAAGCAGGAGGCCTATACAAAACCTCAAACTAAAAGAGGACATATTGCTAGTCTGTGACATGATGGATATAAGTGTTATGATCTAAACAATGGTATAGAGTACTAGCTTAAGTAAAAATGTGTGGATCATATATGGAGCGTATATTGCTTTTATTCTTTCTGTATAATCTGTAACTCTCAATAAAAATGAATAATAAAAAAAATAAAAAAAAAGATGGAGTTGATACGTTATTTATATTAATTGACATGGAACCACAATATTTTAGGCTGAAAAGCTACATCTTCAAGTGGAGAGTACATGTAGTCATGCACATTTTGTGAGTATTTTACTCAGACATGTTATATGAATGGAGGTTAATTAAATTTTTTGACCCCCACAGGCAGGAATCTGCATTGTTCGTTGTTTATAAGTGTTGAGGTGGCAAAGTCCCTGTGTAACTGCACCTGAACTTTATAAACAATGTTATGCTGGCTGTACACATGACATTTAACTTTTACTAAATCTGTAGGGATACTCACATACACATACATACTGTCACTCATACTCATACCACTTGTTCAATTAAAGCAAAAATATCCATGGCTGCAAGGCATATGAGTGGAAATGACCCATTCAATAAAAGTACACTCAGGCCGGGGGGTGGCAGAATGCAGGAAAAAAACAATGCTGAAAGAACAAATATGATGGATACTGTGGCACTCAAATGCTGATACAAAAGACAAGTAGGAACTGCAATACTTGTACTTTTATTGAAGTAGGATTGAATTTTAAAAGTACAGTAACAGGGAAAGGTTTTGAAAATAAGTTCTATGCTAACTGCAGTACCTGTTTTGTGGTTTACCTTTTAGAATGCCTATTATGTCACATGCAATACGTTGGACAAACCTCTAGACCCTTGAGAACTAGAGTGGGTGAGCATCAGAGAGACATAAAAAAAATTCAACAAGTGTTCTGTAGTAGCTGCACATTTTAATAATGTACACTTTACTAATGTCCCACATTTGAGAATTTCAGTAATTGATAGAGCATTGTTGCCACCCAAATGTGAGTTGTTTTGGATCTCTAAATTGCAGACAAGAACACCTTTGGGTATCAACAAATAATGGTAAATCAGCTATTTTGTGTGATGGTGCCTTATTCATTGAATTTGGGCTTTAGTCTATTCTTTTTTATTGATATATATATATATATATTTATATTTATTTATTGAGGTTGTATAATAGACAGAACCGGCAAACAATGTCACAGTTCTAAAAAAAATAAAATAACAAAATTAACTGAATTATACATAGTGAGAAGTACTCACAATTCACTGATTATACAACTTAAGATAAACCTCAGGTTTTCTATTAAAGTGTATCCCCTCTATATATGGAGCTATTTGAGATAAAACAATTTCCTCCAATGATAGCTAGAGGTCTCTCATGGACCCCTAATAAGGGATTTTTTGGCAGAATAGGGAACTTTGGGGAAGAGATAAAATAACAGAGTGAGCCACTTTTGGACTCCTGATATTATATGAAATGATAATTGGTAATTAATAATTAGCCACTATAGTGTGAAATGTGCTGAGTACATGAAATATGTGTAGAGAGGATCTTCAGGCCTGGAGAACTATATTACCCATGGGAGGGGTTCAAGACAGAACACCTCATGAAACAAAATCCAGTGGAACAAACATCCAAGTAGGGAGAGTTCAGATATTAGTCTAAATGAAATTGCTTACTCCAGTTTAAACTGAAAATAGTTATTGCAAACTAGTCATAAATTTAGGCTGTGTATAAACTAGTTATTACAACCTGAAGGCCTGAACCACCTCATTAAGGGAACTTCTTATTACTGGGTATGCTGACTGATATAAGCATGGTGTCAACATGTAGAGTTAACCTTATAAAGAGAGGATTATTTGGGATTTAAGGCAATTTATATGATCAGCTCTGGTGTAAGATGGAAATTGTCTTTGATCTCATGCATGGTCAGGAAACAGCTTAGCTGTTCACATAATGCACTGTCTCGGTCGCTGACAGTCCTACATCAATTACTGTGATTGTTATAGCAGTAGGACTAGTATTGAAAACACATGCCTGGCGGATAACTCAACCTTTTAAAAATGAGGGATACATGTATAAAACTCTCCATTGCTAACTAATAGGAAATGTTGTAGTAACTACAAAGGCTATAATAGAGAAACCTTGTCAGGAAGTCTCCCCAGTATAATGAGAATATTAAAAACACAAATCAAAAGAAGGTACCCATAGCATAATACAGTCTTAAAAGGACAAATGTGGTAGATATTTGTATGAAAATTCACTCACATTTCTTGACGCACTTTCAAGTGCTGTAATTGCAGGCCAGATATTCAAGAGTAGTCTGGCTAACTTGCCTCCCGTGTCAGGAACCAACTCAAAGGTCTTTGACTTTATACCACTGTTTATTATTACATATACAAGTCTGCATTTATTACCAATTGGACATTCACATTTGTTTTTGTACCATTGAGACATACTCTTGGAGAGATATATATGTACTTATATGTAAACAAGTGTGCTCTGGTATTTTTAAATATCTGCTATAGTGTTTATAGTAATATTCTGAGCACTAAGACCTTTTCTTTAGGCACACCTATTATCTTTTCTTATGGGAAGCACTTGTTATATAATTAGAATATTATTTAGAGCTAAAGGGGTATATCTATCAAGCTCTGTATGGAGCTTGAAGCCCCGTGTATGGAGCTTAAAGACCGCTGCTCCATTACCTGTCCGCCTGCTCTGAGGAGGTCGGGAATCTGCAGGGGGCGGCGTTGCACCAGCAGTTCACAAGGGCTGCTGGTGCAATGCGGAATGCAGAGAGCATATTTCTCTCCGCATTCAGCGAGGTCTGTCGGACATGATCCGCAATGTCGGATCATGTCCGACAGGCCTTTCATAAATAGGCCCCTAAGTCTGTGCATAAAAGGTGAGTAACATCCTATATAAACCTAGGTATGAACAACATCAGGATCAAAATACTTTATATAGCGTAAGACTTATACATGCCCCGTACTAATATATGAGGATCCCAGAATAAACTGTAGGTGAAATTCCTATTAGAGTATTGAGCATAGTACTTAATTTGCTATGAGAGTTCAGAAGTCTTACATGCCATGAATTTAACCAACACCGGAGCGAGTCAGATGTACTTAATTGAGTGTCCTAGCTAACCAGCCATTACAAAAAGCAGAAAAGTCCCATGTCCATTTCTTTTTTAAAATATAGAGAGGTGAAATAGTAGTGTAGAAGTACTCCATGGAAGGTTGTAGACAGCAGAGTTCAGATCTTGCTAAGTAGAGCAACGGTAGATCAGAATACAGCTGTGCTGTGTCAGGGAGTACAAGGTCAGTCTTTACCATAACGGGTAACGCTTTGAATTTTGCTGCTGTGTCTTCTAGTACAGTGGGTGTCATAACTCCAAAGATATTCCCCTTCACTAGCATCTCTTTCTCTGTATTGGCATAGTTTGTTGAGGTCTGTAGTTCCTGATCGATCTCACTGACACTCACAGTCTGAAGGGAGAAAATAAGCTTGGGGTATGTTACCATCCTCTTATCTCGAGGAGGACATGTCTCAAGAGGGTGTACTACAGCTGTTGTAATAGATGGCTGAAACACTGACTCTCTCCTAGTTTTCTCTAGTATTGCTTCTAGGGGTTGTAGCAGTTGAGTACTGGAATCTGAGTTAGTGTTTATGGCAGGGGAAGCACCCTTCTCTCTTTCACACTCCTTGGAACTCTAGTTAAGCTGAGTTAGCTCTTCTTTTTCAGATGGCAAGTTCTCTCTTATAGGAAAAAGGATTTGAGATAGTTGTTGTTCCAAGGTAGAGAAGTGGTTTTGGAGTAGCTGAAGTATTCTTGTTTCCCATTTATTTATTAAGTGCATCCATGCATGTTTTACGGTAGTTGCTCACTTTTCTCACTTGATGATAGTGGCTAATATCAATGATAGCACCAGCTTAGTAGGCTAAACAATAAGAACAAAGAGCTGTCCAGTTATAATCAAACTGGTTTGGTAACACAGGATCCTGGGGGGGGGGGGGTAAGTACGCGGCAGCCTCAACAAAACAGACAGTCAGACTTACAGGAAAGTGGCTACTCACTGTGAAGTTATCTGAGGAACATAGTTAGGTCCGTTTTATGTTAGATATTTCCAGACTCCTCTTAAGAAACACAAGGTGGTTTAGCTTGGTATGTCAAAAAAGTAGGTGAAATTTGGAAATAATTCTTAAAAGGCTGATTAAGTCCAGGAGCTCCTCTCCATCTTGTCCTGCCGCAACAGCTATAAGCTCTGCCCCCACTTTAATCTATTCTTTATTTAATTGAATTCAATGTATCCTAAATGTATCTTAAATTTGTCTAATATATTGTGTTACAGATAAAGGATACATAGATGCATTCATGTATACAAACTTTTTGTAATGTATGAAGATCACATGGTGATCGCATGTGAATTGCCAGTGGTCGCATGTGAACTGTTATTAAATATATAATTGTATTGAAATTTTTAATATTTTATATGCGATGTTGAAATTGTTCTGGATAGAAGTAGTTTGAATATACAATACAACACTGACACTAGAAAAAAAAAGCTTAAACTATAAATATACCTAAAATTACTATTTTAAAACAAGAAAAGATACCAAAAATAAAAAATCTAAAATACAAAATTAAAAAATCTTAATACTACGGAAAAAAAACTAACATTACAAAAAATAACAAATTCTAAAATTACGAAAAATAATAAAAGCTAAGATCAACAGAAAATAATAAACAAAAGTATGCAAAATAAAATTTTAAACCTAATCTAATACCCCTATAAAAACAAAAAGCCACCCCAAAATAAAAACACCCCCTAATCTAACACTAAACTACTAATAGCCCTTAAAATTGCCTTTTGTAGGGCAATGCCCTAAGTTTAACAGCACTTTTAAAAAAAATACTAAGTCCCCCTAACAGTACAATCCCCCACCCACCCATCCCCCCAAAATAAAAAAGACTTAACTATTAAAAAATCCTAATCTACCGATTGCCCCTAAAGGGGCATTTGTATGGGCATTGCCCTTAAAAGAGCAATCAGCTCTTTTAATGCCCATTAAAAAAAAATAAAAGCCCTAATCTAAAAAAAAAAAAAAAACACCCAACCCCCCCAAAAAAACCCCGAAAACACTAACCCTGAAATAGGTACTCACCATTCCTGAAGTCCGGCGGTAAAGGTCTTCTTCCAAGCGGCTCCATCTTCAATCTTCATCCCGGTGTTGTGGAGCAGAGGCGGCGCCATCTTCAATCTTCATCCAGGGGTCGCGGAGCTGAGGGTGCGCGGAGTGGAGATGAATCGGCAGCAGCGCGATCATCCGATGTGGAAGCTCCTCTTCATGCAATCGTCTGCAGCACACTGAAGATTGAATGCAAGGTACACCTTTTATATTGGGGTACCTTGCATTCCTATTTGGCTGAAAATTTCAAATCAGCCAATAGGTTGAGAGCTGCTTAAATCATATTGGCTGATTTGAACAGCTTTTTTGTTTTTATAGGGGCATTAGATTAGGTTTATTTTTTTATTTTGGATAATTTCGTTTATTATTTTCTGTAATCTTAACTTTTGTTATTTTTCGTAATTTTAGATTTTGTTATTTTTTGTAATGTTAGGTTTTTTTGTAGTGTAAGGAGTTTTAATTTTGTAATTTAGGTTTTTATTTTTGGTATCTTATTGTATATTGTTTTTAAATAGTAATATTAGGTTTATTTTTAGTTTAAGGTTAGGTTTTTTATTTCACAGGTATGTTTTTATTTATTTTAAGGTAGTTAGGTTTAGGGGGGTTAAGTTTAGGGGTTAATACTGTAATTTAGTTTGTCCCGATGTCGGGGGTTGGCGGTTTAGGGGTTAATAGGTTTATTTAGGGAGTTGCGATGTGGGGGGACGGCGGTTTAGAGGTTAATAGCTTTATTTAGTGTTGGCGATGTGGGGAGACAGTGGTTTAGAGGTTAATAGCTTCATTTAGTGTTAGCTAAGTAGGGGAGTGGCGGATTAGGGGTTAATAGGTTTATTATAGTATTTGGGGTGTGGGGGGATGGCGGTTTAGGTGTTAATAGGTAGTTTATGGGTGTTAGTGTACTTTGTAACATATTTTTTATGAGTTTCTGTTTTGCAAAATCCATAACTACTATTCTTTGATTGCGCAATGGATTGTTGCGGTATAGGCCATAACGATCACGGTAAAGCCATAGCGTGACTTGTAATAACGGTGAGCTGACCATTCTGCACAACTTGTAATCTGGCCCAATGAAAGCCTCCAAATGTTTATTGTAGCAAGTTCTTGAATGAGTGCAGGATTATTTTTCCTGATAGCAGAGTTTAGCTCTTTCCTAAGATTTTCAATCCGATTTGCATAAAATAATCAATTTGTCCCTTTCAGTCATTCTTCTGTGCTTTTTGATGATTGTCCTGCTGGAGGACCCATAATCTTCGACCATACCTAGTTTTATGACACTGGGTAGAACTCAATTTTTTTGCCTATGAACAAATCTTTGGTCTACATTTCCAATGAACTCTACTTTGGTTCATAGAACATTTTCCCAGAATGATTCTGGTTTCACTAGTTATGCTTGGGTTATGATTAATCAAACTTTTTAAAATTTTGCTTTCAGCAGTGAGGTCCTTAATGGCCTTCACCCATAAAGCCCTTCATGTTTAAGGGTGCAGTGTATGGTACAGGTTGAAAACATCACTCCAGATTACTTTAAGTCAGCCTTGAGCTGTATGGAATGGGTTGCCAGCTGTTCTACAGAATAATATTGTACAATCTGTTAATGACTATGCATGATGGTAGGTGTCTCCCCAAAATCTCCCTTAACTCCCAATCTTGAACCCACCATGTATGTATATATATATATATATATATATATATATATATATATATATATATTTATATATTTATTCTTCAAACAGCTTTATTGATATGCAAAAATGAGATAATGAACAAGATAATTGACAAGATAACACTGTTTACAAAAATCACATTTGTAGTGCCAAATATGATTATAGACCACACCATATATATTTTTAACAACTGGGCAATTATTTTACCCCTTGGCTTCCATTAACACACAAAAAAAACCATGTTACCTCTTTGGCTGCCAGCAAAAAAAACAAAAAAACATTTTACCTCTTTGGCTGCTCACTTCTTTAAAGGGACAGTCTATTTCAAAAATGTTATTGTTTAAAAAGATAGATAATCCCTTTATTACCAATTCCCCAGTTTTACACCTCTGTAATTACCTTGTATCTAAGCCTCTTTTGACAGCCCCCTGATCACATGGTTATTTATTTATTATGTATTGACTTGCATTTTAGCCAATTACTCATAAATCTACAGACGTGAGCAAAATGTTATCTATATGGCCCACATGAACTAGCAGTCTCCTGTTGTGAAAAGCAAATAAAAAAGCATGTGATAAGAGGCTGTCTGTAGTGGCTTAAAAACAGGCAGACATTTAGAGGTTTAAAAGTTATAAAGTTTATTAATATAAAAATGTTGGTTGTGCAGGTAGTAAAGGCGTTATCTATCTTTTTAACCCCTTGAGTGCTAACGACGGCTCTGAGCCATCACAGAGTTTCCCACTCAGGTGCTAACGACGGTTCAGAGCCGTCGCTAGCACTCTCCCACCTTGAGGGAGATCTGGGGGCTCCCACCCGCTCCTACCCCGGCGATCGGGCCTGTATAGTGACAGGCATCACCGGGACTTCACGTGATGACGCCACCGCGCAACTTTATTTAAACTTAACAATCAGCTAGATTACGAGTTTTGTGGTATGAGTGAAAAAGCAGCGTTAAGCCTCATAACGCTGCTTTTTCACTACTGCTGGTATTACAAGTTTTGCAGGTTTAGGGGCACCGCACACCTTTTTGGCCTTAACGCAAATTAACTTACGCAATTTGCGTAAAGTCTGTTTTCAATGGGACTTCCATTGCGCCGGTATTACGAGTCTGCCTGGGAGGCCAAAAAGTGAGCAGTACACCCTATACAGCCAAGATCAATACCGTAAACTGAAAGTCAGTAGTTATGAGTTTTACATTACAAAGCTGTAGCATAAAACTCATAACTAAAGTGCTAAAAAGTACACTAACACCCAAAAACTACCTATTAACCCCTAAACCGAGGCCCTCCCGCATCACAAACACTAAAATAAAATTATTAACCCCTAATCTGCCGCTCCGGACATTGCCACCACTATAATAAACATATTAACCCCTAAACCGCCGCACTCCCACCTCGCAAACACTAGTTAAATATTATTAACCCCTAATCTGATGTCCCTAACATCGCCGCAACCTACATTACAGTAATTAACCCCTAATCTGCTGCCAATGTCGCCGCCACTATACTAAAGTTATTAACCCCTAAACCTAAGTCTAACCCTAACCCTAACCCACCCTAACTTAAATATAATTAAAATAAATCTATATAAAACCCACTATCATTACCTAAATAATTCCTGTTTAAAACTAAATACTTACCTATAAAATAAACCCTAAGATAGCTACAATATAACTAATAGTTACATTGTATCTTAGGCTTTATTTTTATTTCACAGACAAGTTTGTATTTATTTTAACTAGGTAGAATAGTTACTAAATAGTTATTAACTATTTACTAACTACCTCACTAAAATAAATACAAATATACCTGTAAAATAAAACCTAACCAGAGTTACACTAACACCTAACCTTACACTTCAATTAAATAAATTACATAAATTAAATACAATTACCTAAATTACAACCCCCCACTAAATTACACAAAATAAAAAAAGACATTATCAGATATTTAAACTAATTACACCTAATCTAATAGCCCTTTCAAAATAAAAAGCCCCCCCCCCAAATAAAAAAAAACCCTAGCCTAAACTAAACTACCAATAGCCCTTAAAAGGGCCTTTTGCTGGGCATTGCCCCAAAGAAATCAGCTCTTTTACCTGAAAAAAAATAATACAAACAGCCCCCAACATTAAAACCCACCACCCACACAGCCAAACCCCCCAAATAAAATCATATCTAAAAAACCTAAGCTCCCCATTGCCCTGAAAAGGGCATTTGGATGGGCATTGCCCTTAAAAGGACATTTAGCTCTTTTGCAGCCCAAAAGTCCCAATCTAAAAATAAAACCCACCCAAAAAACCCTTAAAAAACCTAACACTAACCCCCGAAGATCCACTTACAGTTTTGAAGAGCAGATATCCATCCTTAACGAAGCCGGGAGAAGTCTTCCTCCAAGCCAGCAGAAGTGGTCCTCCAGACGGGCAGAAGTCTTCATCCAGACGGCATCTTCTATCTTCATCCTCAATCAACGTTTCCTTCTTGAATGAAGCTTCCTTTAAATGACATCATCCAAGATGGCGTCCCTTGAATTCCGATTGGCTGATAGAATTCTATCAGCCAATCGGAATTAAAGGTAAAAAAATCCTATTGGCTGATGCAATCAGAGAATAGGATTGAGCTTTAATCCTATTGGCTGATTGGATCAGCCAATAGGATTGAAGCTCAATCCTATTGGCTGATTGCATCAGTCAATAGGATTTTTTCACCTTTAAATTTATCAGCCAATCGGAATTAAAGGTGAAAAAATCCTATTGGCTGATGCAATCCACCAATAGGATTGAGCTTCAATCCTATTGGCTGATCCACTCAGCCAATATGATTGAGCTAGCATTCTATTGGCTGCTCCAATCAGCCAATAGAATGTAAGCTCAATCCCATTGGCTGATTGGATCAGCCAATAGGATTGAAGCTCAATCCTATTGGCTGATTGCATCAGCCAATAGGATTTTTTCACCTTTAATTCCGATTGGCTGATAGAATTCTATCAGCCAATCGGAATTTAATGGACGCCATCTTGGATGACGTCATTTAAAGGAACCTTCATTCGTCGTTAGTCGTCGGAAGAAGAGGATGCTCCGCGCCGGATGTGTTGAGGATGGAGCCGCTCCGCGCCGGATGCATGAAGATAGAAGATGCCGTCTGGATGAAGACTTCTGCCCGTCTGGAGCACCACTTCTGCCGGGTTGGATGAAGACTTCTCCCGGCTTCGTTGAGGATGGATGTCCGGTCTTCAAAACTGTAAGTGGATCTTCGGCGATTAGTGTTAAGGGTTTTTGTTAAGGGTTTTTTGGGTGGGTTTTATTTTTAGATTAGAGCAATGCCCATCCAAATGCCCTTTTCAGGGCAATGGGGAGATTAGGATTTTTTAGTTAGGGTTTTATGTGGGGGGTTGGTTGTGTGGGTGGTGGGTTTTACTGTTGGGGGTTGTTTGTATTTTTTTTGGCCTTTTAAGGGCTATTGGTAGTTTAGTTTAGGCTAGGGTTTTTTTTATTTTGGGGGGCTTTTTTTTATTTAGATAGGGCTATTAGATTAGGTGTAATTAGTTTAAATATCTGATAATGTCTTTTTTTTTATTTTGTGTAATTTAATGTTTGTTTTTTGTAATTTAGGTAATTGTATTTAATTTAGGTAATATATTTAATTGTAGTGTAAGGTTAGGTGTTAGTGTAACTCAGGTTAGGTTTTATTTTACAGGTACATTTGTATTTATTTTAGCTAGGTAGTTAGTAAATAGTTAATAACTATTTAGTAACTAGTCTACCTAGTTAAAATAAATACAAACTTGCCTGTGAAATAAAAATAAACCATAAGATAGATACAATGTAACTATTAGTTATATTGTAGCTAGCTTAGGGTTTATTTTACAGGTAAGTATTTAGTTTTAAATAGGAATTATTTAGGTAATGATAGTAGGTTTTATATAGATTTATTTTAATTATATTTAAGTTAGGGGGTGTTAGAGTTAGACTTCGGTTTAGGGGTTAATAAATTTAGTATAGTGGCGGCGACGTTGGGGGTGGCAGACTAGGGGTTAATAACTGTAATGTAGGTTGCGGCGATGTTAGGTACAGCAGATTAGGGGTTAATAATATTTAACTAGTGTTTGCGAGGCGGGAGTGCGGCGGTTTAGGGGTTAATATGTTTATTCTAGTGGTGGTGATGTCGGGGCGGCAGATTAGGGGTTAATAAGTGTAGGTAGTTGTCGGCGATGTCGGGGCGACAGATTAGGGGTTAATAATTTTAAGATTAGGGGTGTTTAGACTCGGGGTTCATGTTAGGGTGTTAGGTGTAAACATACATTTGTTTCCCATAGGAATCAATGGGGCTGCGTTACTGAGCTTTACGCTGCTTTATTGTGTTAGACTTTTTTTCAGCCAGCTCTCCCCATTGATGTCTATGGGGAAATCGTGCACGAGCATGTAAAACCAGCTCACTGCAGCTTTCAGCAGCGCTGGTATTGGAGTGCAGTGTGGAGCTCAATTTTGCTCTACGCTCACTTCTTGCCTGATAACGCCGGGTTTTTAAAAACCTGTAATACCAGCGCTGTAGGGAAGTGAGCGGTGCAAATAACTTGCAAGTTAGCACCAAGCAGCTCTTACCGCAAAACTCGTAATCTAGTCAAATGTTAAGTATAGGAAAAGGGGGCATGCTGCTTATAAGCCTGTATCTCAGGCATCTAAGCAGCTACAGACCCCCAAGACCCACCATTGGAATGGTAATCACCTAACCTTTCCAACAGTGGGGATCTGGAAAATGAAAAAAAAAAGTTTAAAAAAAAAGTTACAAAAATAAAAAAAAACCTATGAAAAGCTTAGCACCCAGGTGGGAAAGTGCTTAGCACTCAAAGGGTTAAACAATAACAATTTTGGTGTTGACTGTCACTTTAAGCTCCATATTTGAAATGTGTTGAGGTATAGGAGACATTTTACAATTAGTTAACACACAGGAACGTAGAAAAAAATTGGACATTTAAGTGTCTAGTTTTTTTGTGAAGATTGTAATGGTTAACCTTCAAAAATACTGAAATGTCTGGAGGACTGGTTACCTTGAAATCCTATGTGTGCATAGCTTACATAGGGCTAACATTTGCGGACAAAGCGTTATCGAGTTTTCGCGATCGGTTGAGCGCAGGTTGAATTGCACTCGTATTACACGTTGAAAGTAAACGCAATCGCTTGAGCACAATTCAAGTTAGTGTTCATCGGTTAGCGAGCTGTGGTTAACTGTTTTGCGAAACAAGAAAGTCTCAGAAAACACATAGAAAATACATTACAAAGTACAGTTACACTCATAATAACATCTAATAAAAATTATTTAAAACATTTTTTTGCACACAAAAGTTATAAGTTCTTAAAGATATGAGGTCCCAGGTGTTAGGGCAAAAAAGCAGGCAAAGGGCTTTAACATTGTCATCTCTTCATGTCGGGTTAACGTCCTTGAGAACATGAGTTTGGGTAAGTGTGTGAGTAGTGTTAAGTTCCATTTTTTTTGCTCCATTGATTTCTATGAGGAATACGTTATCACATGCAATATTTAACTTGCTCTAGAAGTAAGCTGTTTGCGCGCGTCGGGTTAGCCCAAATGCAAAAACTTTTTACTTTCAACTTGCAATATGAGAGCAACCCGACGCACACAAAACGTTACTTCTATCGCAATTAGTGCTCTAGCAAAAGTGCTAAATAGTGCTCCACATATAATCTGGCCCACAGTGTTTTCTCCACAGTGCGCACCAACCTTCAAAGACTATTTGATCTTTTTTTTTATCTTGTCACTATGTCCCCTGAGGTTCTTGATACTTTCATGAGCAGCAAACCTCTTAATAGCATTGCAAACTGTAGAAGGAGGAATGGCAAGGTCTTTGGAGATGGCCTTGTACCCTTTAGGATTCTTATGTTTAGTGATGCTCTGAAACAACTCTCCTGTCTTCACCCTTGTGAAAATGCAACAGGAAATAAAATTGTTCTTTTAAGCATTAATTTGTTAATTTAAAGTGAAGGTAAATTTTCATAAATGAGTGCCTAGTTTTTAAAAACACTATTAAAAACTAGACATGTGCAATTTCGTTTTTGGCCGAATTTTGGCTGATTCGGAGATTCGAATGAATCCCAATTTCCGAATTGCACCATATCTAAAATCCCAAAAATTTCCAAAAATGAATAAATCTGTTTCCAAATTTTTAGATCCATTCTTTATTCATATTTGGAATTTTTCATTGTTCTAATCTAAACCGCAGTTCCCCGACATAGCAGACACTAACTAAATCACTAACTATAACTATTAACCCTTAAACCGCAGTTCCCCGACATCGCCAACACTAACTAAACCTATTAACCCCTAAACTGCCATTCCCAAACATTGTCAACACTAACTAAACCTATTAACCCCTAAACCGCAGTTCCCCGACATCGCCGACACAAAATAAATCTATTAACCCCTAAACCGCCATCCCCAAACATCGCCAACACTAACTAAACCTATTAACTCCTAAACTGCCGTATACCCACATCGCCAACAATAACTAAACCTATTAACCCCTAAACCGTCGCCCCCCACATCGCAACAACCTAAATTAAACTATAATAACCCCTAAAAATAACACCCCCTAACTTTAACATAATTAAAATAGACCTAAATTAAAGTTACAATTATTAACTAACTACCTATTCAAAAATAAATACAAACTTACCCCGACATTGCTGACACTAACTAAACCTATTTGCCCCTAAACCGCAGTTCCCCAACATCGCCGACACTAACTAAACCTATTAACCCCTAAACCGCCGTACACCCACATCGCCAACAATAACTAAACCTATTAACCCCTAAACCGCCGCCCCCACATCGCAACAACCTAAATTAAACTATAATAACCCCTAAAAATAACACCCCCTAACTTTAACATAATTAAAATAGACATTAATTAAAGTTACTATTATTAACTAACTGCCTATTCAAAAATAAATACAAACTTACCTGTAAAATAAAAATAAAACATAAGCTTAAACTAAAAAAACTAACATTACTAAAAATAAAAAAACCAACATTACTAAAAATAAAAAAACCTAACATTACTAAAAAATTAAAACTACAATTACAAAAATAATATACACTAAAATTGCAAAAAAATAAAAAAAACTACTATTACTAAAAATTACAAACAAAATGATTCAAAAGAATAAAAATTATTCCTATTCTAATACCCAGTTTAAAAAAACAAAATAAAAAAACACCCCAGAATAAAAATCCCTAATCTATAATAAACTACCAATAGCCCTTAAAAGGCCTTTTGTAAGGCATTGCCCTAAAGTTAACAGCTCTTTTGCTAAAATAAATTACAAAAAACACCCCCTAACATTACAAACCTCCACCCCCCAAACCCACAAAATAAAAAAAACCTAACTAAAAAAATCCTAATCTACCCATTGCCCTGAAAAGAGCATTTGTATGGGCATTGCCCTTAAAAGGGCATTCAGCTCTTTTTCGGCCCATTAAAATAAGAAAAGCCCTATTCTAAAATAAAAAAACAGCCCAAAAAAAAAAATACCTAACACTAACCCCAAAATCGGTGCTCACAGTTGCTGAAGTCCGGCGAAAGATCTTCATCCCAGCAGCGAAGGTATTTTTTTTAATTTTTTGGGGTGGTTAAGCTAAATGCCCTTTTAAGGGCAGTAAAAGAGCGCAATGCAATTTTAAGGGCAATGCCCATACAAATGACCTTTTCAGGGCAATGGGTAGATTAGTTTTTTTTTAGTTAGGTTTTTTTTTTATTTTGTGGGTTTGGGGGGGGGGTGAGGGTTTGTAATGTTAGGGGGGCGTTTGTTGTAATTTTTTAACAAAAGAGCTGCTAACTTTAGGGCGATGCCCTACCAAAGGCCTGTTTAATGGCTATTGGTAGTTTATTATAGATTAGGATTTTTTTATTTGAGGATGTTTTTTTTTTAACGGGGTATTAGAATTGGAATATTTTTTATTATTTTGGATCATTTCGTTTGTTACTTTTTGTGATGGGATTTTTTTTTATTTTTGGGGTGTTTTTTCTTTTAGATTAGGCATTTTTTATTTTGAATGGGCCGAAAAAGAGCTAAATGCCCTTTTAAGGGCAATGCCCATACAAATGACCTTTTCGGGGCAACGGGTAGATTAGGTTTATTTTTATTTTGTGGGTTTAGGGGTGGGGGTTTGTAATGTTAGGGGGTGTTTGTTTTTATTTTTTTGCAAAAGAGCTGGTAACTTTAGGGCAATGCCCTTTATAGGGCATTTGGTAGTTTATTATAGATTTTTTTTAATTTTATTTTGGGGTCTTTTTTTTTTTTTTAAATGGGGTATTAGAATAGGAATCATTTTTATTGTTTTGGATAATTTCGTTTTTTTTTATGGCAGTTTTTTATTTTTTGTAATTTAAGTGTTTATTATTTGTTTGTAATTGTAGTTTTAATTTTTTTAGTAATCTTAGTTTTTTTTATTTTTAGTAATGTTAGGTTTTATTATTTTTAGTAATGTTTGGTTTTATTAGTATAAGCTTAGGTTTTATTTTTATTTCACAGGTAAGTTTGTTTTATTTTAACTAGGTAGCTAGTAAATAGTTATTTTGTAGCTAGCTTAGGTTTTATTTTTATTTCACAGGTAAATTTGTATTTATTTTTAAATAGGTAGTTAGTTAATAATTGTAACTTAAATTTAAGGTTAGGAGGTGTTAGGTTTAGGGGATTATATAGTTTAATTTAGGTTGTTGCGATGTGGGGGGCAGTGGTTTAGGGGTTAATAGGTTTAGATAGTGTTGGCGATGTGGGTGTACAGCGGTTTAGGGGTGTATAGGTTTATAGAGGCCTAGATTTGGAGTTCGGCGGTAGCCGTCAAAACCAGCGTTAGAGGCTCCTAACGCTGGTTTTGGCCGCCCGCTGGTATTTGGAGTCAGTGATTAAAGGGTCTAACGCTCACTTTTCAGCCGCGACTTTTCCATACCGCAGATCCCCCTACGCCATTTGCGTATCCTATCTTTTCAATGGGATCTTCCTAACGCCGGTATTTAGAGTCGTTTCTGAAGTGAGCGGTAGAGCTCTAACGACAAAACTCCAGCCGCCTGAAAATAGCAGGAGTTAAGAGCTTTCTGGGCTAACGCCGGTTCATAAAGCTATTAACTACTGTACCCTAAAGTACACTAACACCCATAAACTACCTATGTACCCCTAAACCGAGCTCCCCCCACATCGCCGCCACTCGATTAAAATTTTTTAACCCCTAATCTGCCGACCGCCACCTACGTTATACTTATGTACCCCTAATCTGCTGCCCCTAACCCCGCCGACCCCTGTATTACATTTATTAACCCCTAACCTGCCCCCCACAACGTCGCCGCCAGCTACTTAAAATAATTAACCCCTAATCTTCCGACCGCAAAGCGCCGCCACCTACGTTATCCCTATGTACCCCTAATCTGCTGCCCCTAACACCGCCGACCCCTATATTATATTTATTAACCCCTAATCTGCCCCCCTCAACGTCGCCGACACCTGCCTACACTTATTAACCCCTAATCTGCCGAGCGGACCGCACCGCTACTATAATAAAGTTATTAACCCCTAACCCGCCTCACTAACCCTATCATAAATAGTATTAACCCCTAATCTGCCCTCCCTAACATCGCCGACACCTACCTTCAATTATTAACCCCTAATCTGCCGACCGGAGCTCATCGCTACTATAATAAATGGATTAACCCCTAAAGCTAAGTCTAACCCTAACACTAACACCCCCCTAACTTAAATATAATTTACATCTAACGAAATAAATTAACTCTTATTAAATAAATGATTCCTATTTAAAGCTAAATACTTACCTGTAAAATAAATGCTAATATAGCTACAATATAAATTATAATTATATTATAGCTATTTTAGGATTAATATTTATTTTACAGGCAACTTTGTAATTATTTTAACCAGGTACAATAGCTATTAAATAGTTAAGAACCATTTAATAGTTACCTAGTTAAAATAATAACAAATTTACCTGTAAAATAAATCCTAACCTAAGATATAATTAAACCTAACACTACCCTATCAATAAATTAATTAAATAAACTACCTACAATTACCTACAATTAACCTAACACTACACTATCAATAAATTAATTAAACACAATTGCTACAAATAAATACAATTAAATAAACTAGCTAAAGTACAAAAAATAAAAAAGAACTAAGTTACAAAAAATAAAAAAATATTTACAAACATAAGAAAAATATTACAACAATTTTAAACTAATTACACCTACTCTAAGCCCCCTAATAAAATAACAAAGCCCCCCAAAATAAAAAATTCCCTACCCTATTCTAAATTAAAAAAGTTACAAGCTCTTTTACCTTACCAGCCCTGAACAGGGCCCTTTGCGGGGCATGCCCCAAGAATTTCAGCTCTTTTGCCTGTAAAAAAAAAACATACCATACCCCCCCCAACATTACAACCCACCACCCACATACCCCTAATCTAACCCAAACCCCCCTTAAAGAAACCTAACACTAAGCCCCTGAAGATCTTCCTACCTTGTCTTCACCATCCAGGTATCACCGATCCGTCCTGGCTCCAACATCTTCATCCAACCCAAGCGGGGGTTGGCGATCCATCATCCGGTGGCTGAAGAGGTCCAGAAGAGGCTCCAAAGTCTTCCTCCTATCCGGCAAGAAGAGGACATCCGGACCGGCAAACATCTTCTCCAAGCGGCATCTTCGATCTTCTTCCATCCGGTGCGGAGCGGGTCCATCTTGAAGCAGGAGACGCGGATCCATCCTCTTCTTCCGTTGTCTCCCGACGAATGACGGTTCCTTTAAGGGACGTCATCCAAGATGGCGTCCCTCGAATTCCGATTGGCTGATAGGATTCTATCAGCCAATCGGAATTAAGGTAGGAATTTTCTGATTGGCTGATGGAATCAGCCAATCAGAATCAAGTTCAATCCGATTGGCTGATCCAATCAGCCAATCAGATTGAGCTCGCATTCTATTGGCTGATCGGAACAGCCAATAGAATGCGAGCTCAATCTGATTGGCTGATTGGATCAGCCAATCGGATTGAACTTGATTCTGATTGGCTGATTCCATCAGCCAATCAGAAAATTCCTACCTTAATTCCGATTGGCTGATAGAATCCTATCAGCCAATCGGAATTCGAGGGACGCCATCTTGGATGACGTCCCTTAAAGGAACCGTCATTCGTCGGGAGACAACGGAAGAAGAGGATGGATCCGCGTCGCCTGCTTCAAGATGGACCCGCTCCGCACCGGATGGAAGAAGATCGAAGATGCCGCTTGGAGAAGATGTTTGCCGGTCCGGATGTCCTCTTCTTGCCGGATAGGAGGAAGACTTTGGAGCCTCTTCTGGACCTCTTCAGCCACCAGATGATGGATCGCCAACCCCCGCTTGGGTTGGATGAAGATGTTGGAGCCAGGACGGATCGGTGATACCTGGATGGTGAAGACAAGGTAGGAAGATCTTCAGGGGCTTAGTGTTAGGTTTCTTTAAGGGGGGTTTGGGTTAGATTAGGGGTATGTGGGTGGTGGGTTGTAATGTTGGGGGGGGTATGGTATGTTTTTTTTTACAGGCAAAAGAGCTGAAATTCTTGGGGCATGCCCCGCAAAGGGCCCTGTTCAGGGCTGGTAAGGTAAAAGAGCTTGTAACTTTTTTAATTTAGAATAGGGTAGGGAATTTTTTATTTTGGGGGGCTTTGTTATTTTATTAGGGGGCTTAGAGTAGGTGTAATTAGTTTAAAATTGTTGTAATATTTTTCTTATGTTTGTAATTTTTTTTTTATTTTTTGTAACTTAGTTCTTTTTTATTTTTTGTACTTTAGCTAGTTTATTTAATTGTATTTATTTGTAGCAATTGTGTTTAATTAATTTATTGATAGTGTAGTGTTAGGTTAATTGTAGGTAATTGTAGGTAGTTTTTTAAATTAATTTATTGATAGGGTAGTGTTAGGTTTAATTATATCTTAGGTTAGGATTTATTTTACAGGTAAATTTGTTATTATTTTAACTAGGTAACTATTAAATGGTTCTTAACTATTTAATAGCTATTGTACCTGGTTAAAATAATTACAAAGTTGCCTGTAAAATAAATATTAATCCTAAAATAGCTATAATATAATTATAATTTATATTGTAGCTATATTAGCATTTATTTTACAGGTAAGTATTTAGCTTTAAATAGGAATCATTTATTTAATAAGAGTTAATTTATTTCGTTAGATGTAAATTATATTTAAGTTAGGGGGGTGTTAGTGTTAGGGTTAGACTTAGCTTTAGGGGTTAATTCATTTATTATAGTAGCGATGAGCTCCGGTTGGCAGATTAGGGGTTAATAATTGAAGGTAGGTGTCGGCGATGTTAGGGAGGGCAGATTAGGGGTTAATACTATTTATGATAGGGTTAGTGAGGCGGATTAGGGGTTAATAACTTTATTATAGTAGCGGTGCGGTCCGCTCGGCAGATTAGGGGTTAATAAGTGTAGGTAGCTGGCGGCGACGTTGTGGGGGGCAGATTAGGGGTTAATAAATATAATATAGGGGTCGGCGATGTTAGGGCAGCAGATTAGGGGTACATAGGGATAACGTAGGTTGCGGCGGTTTACGGAGCGGCAGATTAGGGGTTAAAAAAAATATGCAGGGGTCAGCGATAGCGGGGGCGACAGATTAGAGATTAATAAGTGTAAGGTTAGGGGTGTTTAGACTCGGGGTTCATGTTAGAGTGTTAGGTGCAGACGTAGGAAGTGTTTCCCCATAGAAAACAATGGGGCTGCGTTAGGAGCTGAACGCTGCTTTTTTGCAGGTGTTAGGTTTTTTTTCAGCTCAAACAGCCCCATTGTTTCCTATGGGAGAATCGTGCACGAGCACGTTTTTGAGGCTGGCCGCGTCCGTAAGCAACTCTGGTATCGAGAGTTGCATTTGGGGTAAAAATGCTCTACGCTCCTTTTTTGGAGCCTAACGCAGCATTTGTTTGAACTCTCGATACCAGAGTTAAATTTATGGTGCGGCCAGAAAAAAGCCCGCGGAGCGTTAACAGCCCTTCTACCGCCGAACTCCAAATCTAGGCCTTAGTGTTTTAGCTAGTGTTGGCGATGTGGGTGTACAACGGTTTAGGGGTTAATAGGTTTAGTTAGTGATGGCGATGTCGGGGATCTGCGGTTTAGGGGTTAATAGGTTTAGTTAGTGTCGCCAATGTCGGAGAACTGTGGTTTAGTTAGTTTTGGCAATGTCGGGGAACTGCGATTTAGGGGTTAATAGGTTTAGTTAGTTTTGTAGATGTTTGGGAACGGCAGTTTAGGGGTTAATAGGTTTATTTAGAGTTTTAGTTAGTGTCGGCTATGTCGGGGAACGGTGGTTTAGGGGTTAATAGGTTTAGCTAGTGTCGGCTAGGTGAGGGGGGGCGGCGGTTTAGGGGTTAATAGGTTTAGTTAGTATTGACGATGTGGGGGACTGCGGTTTAGGGGTTAATAGCTTTATTTAGTGTTGGCGATGTAGGTGGCGGCAGTTTAAGATAATTTTGTTTGGCAATCGGCGAGATATTAGTTATGTTAAGTTAAATTGTTTTTTCTGATCCATTCTTTATTCATATGCATTATTCTATTCTAAACTTTAGAATAGAATAATGAACATGAATAAAGAAAGGATCCGAAATAACAAACGGATCCGAAAAAACGATTTAACTAACTAATTTGCCAAAACAATGATTGGAGGAAGCAGGTTTCATCTTCACTGTGCTAAGTACCGCCTGAAAAGCGGGCGCGTGATCGCTTGTCTGGTTTGGAAGAATAAAAAGGTAAGCATTTTAACACAACCGCTGCAATGTAAACTTTCATGAATGAAAGTGCCCCTGTTTTTAATAGTATTTTTAAAAACTGGGCACTCATTCATGAGAATTTACCTTCACTTTAGCTGACAATTTATCACAGGTGTCTAATTTTATAGCAATGGCATTCTTTTTAAACTGATTTGACCTCTTCAAGAGGGTGCCAATAATTGTTTAATGGCATTATTTCCATTTTTATTCTTTTCCTCCCATTTTTTAAATTGTCATTTTATCCTGTGCTTTTCAGTATCAAATGTATGAGTGTACTGTATATATACTGTGTAATGTAATGGAAGGAAAAAGCTGTAGCTCTACATCCACAAAACGTACACCTGAGATAAAATTTCATATAAACTGTAATACAACCCATGTAATATACCTCTTAACATGTGTGTGTGTGTGTGTGTGGGGGGGGGGGGGGTTTCAAAACTGTATGTAGGTAGAACTAAGAGGTCACTAAAGGACAGGGTGTTACAGAATCTCAGATCGATTGAGGATAAGGATTCAACTACACCGATAGCCAAACATTTCAGGGAATTTCACAATTCCAACTCTAATTTTTTGAGAGTTCAGGGAATAGATCATGTCCCCAGTTGGAGAAGAGGGGGTAATAGGGAGAACAAATTGAAGCTCAGAGAGGTCTTCTGGATATTTACTCTCAATACATCCATTACAGATGGTCTTAACTTTAGAAGGGACATTGATCTCTATGTATAGGGGTATGTATATTTACATAGTTATATGATTGTTTTTGATGTGGCTATAAAAAATATAGAAGGGAAAAATAAATTAATCTAGAACTTATGGTAGATATTAGCAATTTATTTTTATAATCAAAAGGTTAAAATATTGCTTCAATTAATCCCTGCCCAGTTCTTATTGACATTTTTGGATTATAACATTGCAGCCTAGATATTTATTTGGTAACTCAGAGGGTATATAGTATTAATATGTATTGTATCTTTAAGAATTTATGTGTATAAAAGGCCGGAAATGTCTGCTGTTGAGCACGGCTATACACTGTATACCCTTAATAATGTTATATGCTTTTAACATTTTTTGGAATAAAGGGTTTTCTACTATTTTATTCTTTTGCCTGGAGACTAGTGCTTTGGACTTTTTTCTGTATACTTATATATATATCTCCTTACCAAACCCCGTTGCTTGTTCCGTAGGTACCGCTCTCACCTGGTAAATATTTGCAGTAGTAGCTTTGACTCACTTTCCAACAATTGTTCTGTTCTGCTGTCTGTCTCTGGATCATTCTTGTAGCCTTCACTACCAGAAGGCAGGTTGTCACAATCAGGTGTACCCAAGGCTTTAGCTGTGGGCGCTGCTTTCTTCCTGTTCACAGGTTTCATGTATGCTTACAGTGTTCTTCTATAATCCTCTACAGTATTATGGAGGTCATTTTGGGACATGTTTAAAAAAAAACAAGAAAGTAACCTTCCACCAGCCTTTTCAGGTAAGTCCCCTCTCTGCACACTGTCTATTGTACCTACAATGTTAATAGCATGGGGTTCTTTTACAAATGGAAGCTGCAAAGAACATCCTTAGTACTCAAGATGTCCAGCAGCCTTCTGCATCTACCTCCAAATAGTAAGCGTATCCTTCTGGCTCAAAGACTATTTATTTTATATTGTATTTTTTGCTGTTCTGCATTTTATAAGTTGTTTTTTTTTCTCCTTCTCTTTCTCTGTTTTACAGCCCTAAGCTTAAACATGCTCCATGTACGTAAAAACTGTGTACTGTGTAGCAAGACTAATTGGGAAGGCTAAAAATTCTACTTTACATTCTACCTTTGGAGGATTTGAGGCTGAAAATTGATTGTCTTCTTTTGACCCTTCAGGTTAGATTTTTTAATAGTCAAGTGGACATGATTCACTGTATCATGTCCGCTCGACCTCGCTTAATGCCGACAGCAATGCTTGTGCAATGCCGCCCCCTGCTCACTGTGGCCAATCCCCGCTAGCAGGGGCAGTCAATCATGTTGATTTTATCGGATCAGGATGATTTCCATCTGCCACCTAAAAGGTGGTGGACAAGTTAAGGAGCAGCGGTCTTACGACCGTTGCTTCTTAACTTCCATTTCAGACGAGCCTGAAACGATGGGGCTCTGAAGCAGCATCCACTGCTTAATAAATGGAGTCCTAGGTATTTTATATGTGAAACAGACAGACACAACCTCTAAATCATTTGATTTGCATAATGATATGGCTTATGTTTCTAATGAGTTCCCAGTTTATGATGGCATTAAGAATCTCTGCAGTTTCCAAATCAGAAAGATCCACTGGTTCCTGATAAAGGTCCAGATTACAAGTGGAGCGATAATAAACGCTCCCACTTGAGCATTAACTGCACTAGAAGTAAGCTTTTTGCGCTCGTCAGGTTGCACTCGTATTATGAGTTGAAAGTAAATTGTTTTTGCTCACGAGCTAACCTGACAAGCGCAAAAAGCTGAACGTAGAACATGGCGTGTGCGGTACTGTATTCCCCCTCAGAAGTCAATGGAAAAAAAAAGGAAAGAAAAACACCCTACTCTCGCACAACCCTCATGTGTACTAACCCGACATGAAAACATGAATATTTCACATTCCAATGTTCTTCACATAACAGAATATGCTCTATTTAGTCATAAATACATATAGGTATATATATATATATATATATATATATATATATATATATATATATATATATATATATATATAAATCCAAAGGAAAAAAGTAGATGGCTATACACTGTTTCATAAAAGTGAAATAACCTTTATTGAGGTGACATAATGAACAGACAGCGATGTTTCGGGTAGCGCAGACCCTTAATCATGAGCATGATTAAGGGTCTGCGCTACCCGAAACATCGCTGTCTGTTCATTATGTCACCTCAATAAAGGTTATTTCACTTTTATGAAACAGTGCTGGAGCCATCTACTTTTTTTCCTTTGGATTTATATATTGGAGGTGAGCAGGACCCTCTGGCTACCGTGTACTCTGTTACCTATTGCTGAACTGTTGACTGGTGCTGGACCTATTGCTTTTTAGGTATATATACATATAAATATATATAAATATATATATATATATATATATATATATATATATATATCAAATTTATGAATACATTGAACATATTCTGCTATATACAGCACATTGGAATGTAAAATATATTTACAGTAAATACATAGTCAAAACCTTTATTAAATATAAATATTGCATAAATATAATTTTTCATGTTTTCATCTACTTAACTGCAAAGGGCTCCGATGCATTTATATATATGTCTATATGTGTGTACATGTTTATTTGTGTGTTTATATGTGTATATATGCCTGTAAATACATATATACGCATATAAATACATAAGTACACACATACATATACATATTTAGACATGTAAATGTATGTATCTCTATGTTAAAACCCTTTGTTTGCCCTTTTCTTCTAACACCTGAGATCTCCTTTCTTTGAGTCCTTATAACTATTGTGTACACTATTTTTTAAAATAATTTTATTAGACAGTGTTATTATAAGTGTAACTGTAGTTTGTAATGAATGTTTGATGTGTTTTGTGATAATCTGGCCCAAAGAATTTACATTTTTCCTCTGTCCCAAAGGATTCCCTTTTTCATGCATCTTAATCAACATCTTCAGTGGCAGACGCAGATAATTAATATTTCCAAGGGCTTTCCTTTTGTTAGAGACAGATTCCAACACTATTTTGTGTCCAAGTCACTATAAGCAATATTGTGACCTCACTAACTTGCGCTCCTATTACAAGTTGAAAGTAAACACGTTTGCTTGAGTGCAAACAAAATTTGCGCTAAAAGAGTTAGCATGACTTAAAGGGACATAATACTCATATGCTAAATCACTTGAAACTGATGCAGTATAACTGTAAAAAGCTGGCAGGAAAATATCACCTGAGCATCTCTATGTAAAAAAGGAAGATATTTTACCTCACAATTTCCTTAGCTTAGCAGAGTAACTGTGTAAAAAGTTATACTCATCTGCTCCCAGCTGCAGGTAAAAAAAAATAAAAATGAAGAAATGAACAGCAGCCAATCAGCATCAGCAGTGCTGAGGTCATGAACTCTTTTACTGTGATCTCATGAGATTTCTCTTAACTCTCATGAGATTTCATTGTTACACTGAATAGGGAAATAACATGAGAGTGCACAAGGCTCATCCCTTCGGCTGTCCCGTGACAGACATACTAATATACTGCTTAGAAATCCTTTACAATGGGATGTGGCTACTGAGGAACTTTTGAGGTAAAATGTCTTTCTTTTTAACATCGAGATGTTCAGGTGATATTTTCTAGTCAGCTTTTTTTTTTTTTTTTGTGAGCAAAAACACAAAATAGTGCTCCACTTGTAATCTGGCCCATTATTTTTAAAGAACATGGAATTCAGCTCTAATCTTCAGTATTCTGGAAGATCAAAATTTAAATGCCCATAGATGAACAAAATCTTTGAATAGAAACATACAGCACACAAATGACTCCACATATTCTCCCACACGCTGAACATGTTTGTGAAAACAAGCTCTCTTATGAATCCCATTTCTTTTGGGCACAAAGTGAGGACTGAGTTTGTTCATAACTATTTAAAAGTCAAATTCTTCCCCTTCTTAGAAAGTAAAGGCATTGAACATCTTTCTCCCTAATTAACGCCTTTATGGCTGGGCATAATACACGTGTGGTGCGCAGCGGCATTTAGCGGCCTTCTAATTACCAAACAACCCCAAAGCCATAAATATCTGCTATTTCTGAACAAAGGGGATCCCAGAGAAGCATTTACAACCTTTTGTGCCATAATTGCACAAGCTGTTTTTTTATTTGATCGCATTTGGCGGTGAAATGGTGGCATGAAATATACCAAAATGGGCCTAGATCAATACTTTGGGTTGTCTACTAAGAAAAATATATACATGTCAAGGGATATTCAGGGATTCCTTAGAGATATCAGTTTTCCAATATAACTATCGCTAATTTTGAAAAGAAAAATGGTTTGGAAATAGCAATGTGCTACTTGTACTTATCGCCCTCTAACTTGCAAAAAAAGCAAAGAACATGTAAACATTGGGTATTTCTAAACTCAGGACAAAATTTAGAAACTATTTAACATGGTTGTTTTTTGGTGGTTGTAGATGTGTAACAGATTTTGGGGGTCAAAGTTAGAAAAAATGTGTGTGTTTTTTCAATTCTTTCATCATATTTTATCATTTATTTATAGAAAATGATAAGATATGATGAAAATAATTGTAGCTTTAGAAAGTCCATTTAAATTAAACAAAATACATTTACCATAATTAAATAAATTAATCCTATTTAAAACTAAATACTTACCGATAAAATAAACCCTAAGCTAGCTACAATATAACTAATAGTTACATTGTAGCTAGCTTAGGATTTATATTTATTTTACAGGCAACTTTGTATTTATTTTAACTAGGTAGAATAGTTATTAAATAGTTTTTAACTATTTAATAACTTCCTAGTTAAAATAAATACAAAAGTACCTGTAAAATAAACCCTAACCTAAGTTACAATTACACCTAACACTACACTATACTTAAACTAATTACCTAAACTACCTACAATTAATTAAAATTAAATTAAACTAAATTACGAAAAAAACAAACACTAAATTACAGAAAAAAAAAAGAATTACAAGAATTTTAAACTAATTACACCTAACCTAATCCCCCTAATAAAATAAAAAAGGACCCCAAAATAATAAAATTCCCTACCCTATACTAAATTACAAATAGCCCTTAAAAGGGCCTTTTTCGGGGCATTGCCCCAAAGTAATCAGTTCTTTCACCTGTAAAAAAAATACAATACCCCCCAACATTAAATGCCAACACCCACACACCCAACCCTACTCTAAAACCCACCCAATCCCCCCTTAAAAAAACCTAACACTACCCCCTTGAAGATCACCCTACCTTGAGCCGTCTTCACCCAGCCGGGCACAAGTGGTCCTCCAGAGGGTCCGAAGTCTTCATCCTATCCGGCCAGAAGAGGACATCGAGACCGGCAGCAGGCTTCATCCAGGCGGCATCTTCTATCTTCATCCTTCCGGAGTGGAGCAGGTCCATCTTCAAGACATCTGACACGGAGCATCCTCTTCATCCGACGGCCGACGACTGAATGACTGGTCCTTTAAGTGACATCATCCAAGATGGCGGCCCTTGAATTCCTATCAGCCAATCGAAATTAAGGTATGAAAAATCCTATTGGCTGATGCAATCAGCCAATAGGATTGAAGTTCAATCCGATTGGCTGATCCAATCAGCCAATAGGATTGAGCTTGCATTCTATTGGCTGTTCCAATCAGCCAATAGAATGCAAGGTCAATCCTAGTGGCTGATTGTATCAGCCAATAGGATTTTCCCTACCTTAATTCAGATTGGCTGATAGTATTCTATCAGCCAATCGGAATTCAAGGGATGCCATCTGGGATGACGTCACTTAAAGGACCAATCATTCAGTCGTCGGCCGTCGGATGAAGAGGATGCTCCGCGTCGGATGTCTTGAAGATGGACCTGCTCTGCTCCGGAAGGATGAAGATAGGAGATGCCGCCTGGATGAAGCCTTCTGCCGGTCTGGATGTCCTCTTCTGGCCAGATACGATGAAGACTTCAGACCCTCTGGAGGACCACTTGTGCCCGGCTGGGTGAAGATGGCTCAAGGTAGGGTGATCTTCAAGGGGGTAGTGTTGGTTTTTTTTAAGGGGGATTGGGTGGGTTTTAGAGTAGGGTTGGGTATGTAGGTGGTAGGTTTTAATGTTGGGGGGTATTGTATTTTTTTTACAGGTGAAAGAGCTGATTACTTTGGGGAAATGCCCCGCAAAAGGCCCTTTTAAGGGCTATTTATAATTTAGTATAGAGTAGGGAATTTTATTATTTTGGGGGGCTTTTATTTTATTAGGGGGGTTAGATTAGGTGTAATTAGTTTAAAATTCTTGTAATTCTTTTTTTTCTGTAATTTAGTGGGGGGGTTTTCCCGTAATTTAGTTTATTTAATTTAATTGTAATTAATTGTAGGTAGTTTAGGTAATTAGTTTAATTATAGTGTAGTGTTAGGTGTAATTGTAACTTAGGTTAGGGTTTATTTTACAGGTACTTTTGTATCTATTTTAACTAGGAAGTTATTAAATAGTTAATAACTATTTAATAACTATTCTACCTAGTTAAAATAAATACAAAGTTGCCTGTAAAATAAATATAAATCCTAAAATAGCTACAATGTAACTATTAGTTATATTGTAGCTATCTTAGGGTTTATTTTATAGGTAAGTAGTTTTAAATAGGAATAATTTATTTAATTGTAATAAATTTATTTAGATGTATTTAAATTATATTTAAGTTAGGGGGGTGTTAGGGTTAGACTTAGGTTTAGGGGTTAATAAATTTATTATAGTGGCGGCGACGTTGGCTGCGGCAGATTAGAGGTTAATAAATTTAATATAGTTGCAGCGACATTGGGGGGGCAGATTAGGGCATAATAACTATAATGTAGGTGTCGGCGATGTTGAGGGCAGTAGATTAGGGGTTAATAAGTATAATGTAGGTGGCGGCGGTGTCCGGAGCGGCAGATTAGGGGTTAATAATATAATGTAAGTGTCAGCAATAGTGGGGGCAGCAGATTAGGGGTTAATAAGTGTAAGATTAGGGGTGTTTAGACTCTGGGTTCATGTTAGGGTGTTAGGTGCAGACATAAAATTAATTTCCCCATAGGAAACAATGGGGCTGCATTAGGAGCTGAACGCTGCTTTTTTGCAGGTGTTAGTTTTTTTTTCCAGCCGACTCAGCCCCATTTTTTCCTATGGGGAGATCGTGCATGAGCACGTTTTGCCATCTTACCGCTATCGTAAGCAACGCTGGTATTACAGTGAGATGTGGAGCTAAATGTTGCTCAACGCTCACTTTTCTGAGGCTAACGCCGGCTTGAAGAAAACATGTAATACCAGCGTTGGCTTAAGTGAGCGGTAAGAAAAAAAGGCTCATTAGCCCCGCACAGCCTTATCGACAAAAACTCGTAATCTAGGCGTTTGTTTGCTTGTTTTTGCCTTCCTACGTTGTCAGAGAAGAGCTGGTCTCTGACCGGAAAAATCCTCCTAGGCTGGTTGGGCTCCTGGAACTCCCGGTTGGCCGCCTCACAAGGGAAACCCACCTAACCCCTCTCAGGCTGGCCGGGCTCCTGGAACTCCTGGTTGGCCACAGAACAGCAGGACACCCACTTAATTTACCCCTGGTCACTCTATGGGGATTGGTAGCCCCTAGGGAGGACAAGAGTTGGAGGAATTACCGGAGAGGAGCTCCTTTGGGAACCAGGGGTTTTGGACACCCTTACCCCCATAACTTTAACGGACTGTATCTATGGTCCCCTGTGGCAACTGGGGACAGAGAGCTTTTTAAATGACACCCTGGAAGTGCCACCGCTTCATCAGGATCACCCCGAAACTGCTACCTACCTCCAATCTTTACCGGGCTGTAACTCTTTTTGGACCGTGGCACCGGGATCACCCAAAACCTTCACCCCTGGGTACTGGGATTCTGTGGGACTGGGACTGCTATGGAGGCGCCAGCCTGTCCAGAAAAGCAGGAATGGTGGGAAAATTGTGGGATTGTCCAGTGTCTTATCAAGATGAGCTTTGTGTATAAAAGGAGTGTGTGTTGTCCAATAAAATGAGTTCTTCTTTGTTCCACCTAAAAATGCTAGTTGTCTAGTTATTTGGGTGGGGATTGCTGAAATCACTTTCTCTCCGCTACATAGCAGCTGGTTCCAGGTGTTGGAAGATCGTTTTGGTGAAGCTACCCAGTCGGGGTAGCAGGGGATCCATCACAGCTAGGATTTACCATTGGAACACATAAACTGGACTTTCATTCATTAAGTATAAAATTCTTCCTGCTGAAAGTTCCTTTATTTGTTTGAAGCATTCACCACACTGAGGTGCTCAGGCAGCCCACGGCAGAATGCTATTTTGCTATGAGGTGACGTTTCCACCTCTTAGTAAATAGCCGTGCGTTTCAACTGGCGCCAAGCCGGATAGCCCACACGTATATTGTCTTGGAGATGGAAACGTCAGCTCTCAGCAAAATAGTGTTCTGCAGTGTGCTGCCGGAGGTGCTCAGCATGGCGAACACTTCAAACAAATAAAGGAACTTTCAGCATGAAT
Source organism: Bombina bombina (assembly GCF_027579735.1). Taxonomy (NCBI): domain Eukaryota; kingdom Metazoa; phylum Chordata; class Amphibia; order Anura; family Bombinatoridae; genus Bombina; species Bombina bombina. The sequence goes on from NC_069502.1 coordinate 926,179,910, forward strand.
TACAGGGAGTGCAGAATTATTAGGCAAATGAGTATTTTGACCACATCATCCTCTTTATGCATGTTGTCTTACTCCAAGCTGTATAGGCTCGAAAGCCTACTACCAATTAAGCATATTAGGTGATGTGCATCTCTGTAATGAGAAGGGGTGTGGTCTAATGACATCAACACCCTATATCAGGTGTGCATAATTATTAGGCAACTTCCTTTCCTTTGGCAAAATGGGTCAAAAGAAGGACTTGACAGGCTCAGAAAAGTCAAAAATAGTGAGATATCTTGCAGAGGGATGCAGCACTCTTAAAATTGCAAAGCTTCTGAAGCGTGATCATCGAACAATCAAGCGTTTCATTCAAAATAGTCAACAGGGTCGCAAGAAGCGTGTGGAAAAACCAAGGCGCAAAATAACTGCCCATGAACTGAGAAAAGTCAAGCGTGCAGCTGCCAAGATGCCACTTGCCACCAGTTTGGCCATATTTCAGAGCTGCAACATCACTGGAGTGCCCAAAAGCACAAGGTGTGCAATACTCAGAGACATGGCCAAGGTAAGAAAGGCTGAAAGACGACCACCACTGAACAAGACACACAAGCTGAAATGTCAAGACTGGGCCAAGAAATATCTCAAGACTGATTTTTCTAAGATTTTATGGACTGATGAAATGAGAGTGAGTCTTGATGGGCCTGTGGCTGGATTGGTAAAGGGCAGAGAGCTCCAGTCCGACTCAGACGCCAGCAAGGTGGAGGTGGAGTACTGGTTTGGGCTGGTATCATCAAAGATGAGCTTGTGGGGCCTTTTCGGGTTGAGGATGGAGTCAAGCTCAACTCCCAGTCCTACTGCCAGTTTCTGGAAGACACCTTCTTCAAGCAGTGGTACAGGAAGAAGTCTGCATCCTTCAAGAAAAACATGATTTTCATGCAGGACAATGCTCCATCACACGCGTCCAAGTACTCCACAGCGTGGCTGGCAAGAAAGGGTATAAAAGAAAAAAATCTAATGACATGGCCTCCTTGTTCACCTGATCTGAACCCCATTGAGAACCTGTGGTCCATCATCAAATGTGAGATTTACAAGGAGGGAAAACAGTACACCTCTCTGAACAGTGTCTGGGAGGCTGTGGTTGCTGCTGCACGCAATGTTGATGGTGAACAGATCAAAACACTGACAGAATCCATGGATGGCAGGCTTTTGAGTGTCCTTGCAAAGAAAGGTGGCTATATTGGTCACTGATTTGTTTGTGTTTTGTTTTTGAATGTCAGAAATGTATATTTGTGAATGTTGAGATGTTATATTGGTTTCACTGGTAAAAATAAATAATTGAAATGGGTATATATTTGTTTTTTGTTAAGTTGCCTAATAATTATGCACAGTAATAGTCACCTGCACACACAGATATCCCCCTAAAATAGCTAAAACTAAAAACAAACTAAAAACTACTTCCAAAAATATTCATCTTTGATATTAATGAGTTTTTTGGTTTCATTGAGAACATGGTTGTTGTTCAATAATAAAATTAATCCTCAAAAATACAACTTGCCTAATAATTCTGCACTCCCTGTATTTTTTACTTCATGAATGAAAGTCCCCTTTATTTGTTCCAATTGTAGGAGGAAGATTTTAGTATGTAAATATTAGCTCAAAATTTGATTTGTAAATATATAGAAATGTAAGAGTTTTTTTGTTTCCATTACTAATTTTTTAAGGATGCTTATTCCATAAAAATTTATTTTTTTAATTTTTAGATTTTTTACATAGTAGATGAGGTTGAAAAAAGACCGTCCATCGAGTTCAACCTATAGAAATCTAAAATACTTACAAAAAGCTCCAGTTAAGCTTAAATAATCCCACTAAAAGGTGACCCATTTAATATTAGCAATCATATCCATGAATTGTGTTTCTAAACAATTTTTAAATGTATCTAGGGTATTGGCATTCCCTACCTCCTTTGGTAATGAGTTCCACAATTTTTTTGCTCTTACAGTGAAAAAACGTTTCAGTTGCAGGAGATTAAATCTCCTTTCCTCCAACCTAAAATTGTGACCTCTTGTCACAAACAATTTTCTTTGAATAAACAGAGCTTCTGCCATCTCTGTATATGGGCCTTGAATATAGTTATATAAAGTAATCATGTCTCCTCTCAAGTGCCTTTTTTCTAAAGAAAACAGACTCAGTTTGGCTAGCCTATCCTCATAGCTTAAATTCCCCATTCCCCTTGTTAGCTTTGTGGCCCTTTTCTGAACTTTTTCTAGTTCTGCAATTTCCTTTTTTTGCGATTGGTCCCCGGAACTGTACTCCGTACTCAAGGTGAGGATTTACCAGGGATTTATATAGTGACAGAATTATGCTTTCCTCCCTTGAATCAATGCCTCTTTTAATACATGCTAGTATCTTATTAGCCTTTGTAGCTGCTGCCCTGCATTGTGCACCCATCTTTAGTTTGTTATCTATTACTACTTCCAAATCTCTTTCCTCGTCTGTTTGGCTAAGTCTTGTCCCATTTAAATTACACGTTGCCTGCTTATTTTTACTTCCAAAATGTAGAACGTTGCATTTTCCAGTATTAAATCTCATTTTCCATTTACCTGCCCATACTTCTAATTTTTGCAGATCCCTTTGTAACGAAAGTTAATCCTGCTCTGACCTAATGACTTTGCTTAACTTATTATCATCTGCAAAAATAGAGATGTCACTATTTAATCCTTGCTCCAAGTCATTTATAAAAATATTAAAAAGAACAGGGCCCAGTACTGATCCCTGGGGGACTCAACTGATTACATGTGTCCAATCTGAATATGATCCATTCACCAAGACTCTTTGCTCACTATCGTTTATCCAGTTATTTATCCATGAGCTAACATTTTCAGATATTCCCAGTCCCTTAATTTTGTGCATTAATCTCTCATATGACACTGTATAAAATGCCTTTGCAAAATCTAAGTATATCACATCAACTGATTCCCTTTATCTATATTTTTACTTACTTCCTCATAGAATCTAATTAGATTAGCTTGACATGATCTATTTCTCATAAAACCATGCTGATTTGAACTCATAATCTTGTTTACATGAATGTGCTCATCAATATAATCCCTTATAATCCCTTCAAATATCTTCCTCAGTATTGATGTCAGACTAACTGGTTTATAGCTTCCTGGATCATCCCTGCTTCCCTTTTTGAAGAGTGGCACCGCATCAGCTTTACGCCAATCCTGGGGTACTATGCCTGAGGATAATGAGTCTTGAAAAATTAAGAGTTTTGGTTTGTCTATAACAGTACTAAATTCCCTTAACACCCTTGGGTGTATTCCACCTGGGCCTGGAGTTTTATTTATCTTAATATTATCCATTTTTTCCCCTGATATCTTCTATACATAACCCAGTTAATGGTATGGGCTAGCATGTTCTAGTTTGTTACAAAGCATCGTCTATTGGTTCCTCTCTTGTGTATACTGAAGAAAAAAACTGGTTTAGTACCACAGCCTTCTCCCTGTCACTGTAAACCATGCTACCCTCCACGCATTTTAATGTACTTATATTGTCCTTCTTAGGTTTTTTGCTATTTATTTACTTAAAGAACCTTTTAGGGTTAGACTTAGAAACCTTTGCAATTAATTTTTCATTTTCAATTTTGGCTAAATGATTGTTTTTTTGCATGCTTTGTTATATTCCTTATAAATATGGTATGTTGAGTCTGTACTATTTTCTTTGAATAATTTAAATGCCCTACGTTTTTTCCTAATTTCTCTTAACACATTTTTATTTTTACATTGGCTTGGATTTTTTAATTTTATTTTTATAACCATATGGTATTTGTTGATATGTATATTTATTTAACAAAGTTTTAAATGTTTTCCATTTATCCTCTATTTTTATTAGAGAATACTTTGCCCCAATTTATGTTATTTAATGATTTCCTTATATCGTTGAATTTTACTTTCTTAAAATTAAAAGTATATTTTAAACCTTTAAGACACTGCTTATGATGTCTGTTACCCAAATGTTCTTTGACTTCTATGTTTGATATTATGGGGCATATTTACCAATGTGCGAGCGGACATGATATGAAGTAGCGTATCATGTCTGCCGCACATCGATAAATGCCAACAGCATAAGCTGTCAACATTTATCATTGCACCAGCAGTTCTTGTGAACTGCTGGTGCAATGCCACCCCCTGCAGATTTGCGGCCAATCAGCCGCTAGCAGGGGGTGTCAATCAACCCAATCATATTCGATCGGGTTGATTTCTGTCCACGGCATCAGAGCAGGCGGACAAGAAATGGAGAAACGGTCTTTAGACTGCTGCTTCATAACTTCTATTTCCCTCAGGGGGCATCAAGCTCCATATGGAGATTGATAAATATGCCCCTATATCTGTATTGTTTAATGGAACTTAATCCAAAATAGCTTTACTCCTAGTTGGCTCCTCTACTAATTGTGACAAGAAGGTATCCCTTCTTAGCTGAATTACTAGTTTCATTGGCCCAGTTTATATTGGGGTAGTTAAAATCTCCCATAATTACAGCACTGTTATTAGCAGCCTTACCTATTTGCATTAGTAGTTGAGTTCCCTCCAGGTCACTGATGTTGGTGGGCTTGTAGCATGTTCCAAGTAATATTTTTTTAAGATCCCCCCCCCCCCCTACATTGTCACCTGTATCATAAATATCTTCCCTTATTGTAGGTTTAAGGTTAGGTTTAATATACATGCAGATTCCTCCACCCCTTTTATTATTCCTGTCCCTCCTAAATAAATATACCCCTCTAAGTTAACTATCCCATCAAGTTTCAGTTATACTGATAACATCATAGTATTCTTTTGCAACTAAGAGCTCCAGCTCCCCATTTTACCTGTCATGCTTATTGCATTTGTTGTCATACATTTAATTTTCATGTGCTTTCTGCTGCTACTTGGTGTGCTTTCCTCCATACTTTCTAATGGGACATTTCTTAAGCCATCCCTTCCTTGAGATATTATAGGAGTGACATATTCACAGACTGATCTCTGTTCTATTGTGTTCTAACTGCCCCCCCCCCCTTTGCCTAGTTTAAAATATTATATATATATATAAATAAATATATATATATATATATATATATATATACAATATAGAAAAGATGTATATATACACACACATACACTTAGAAGCCCTTCCCAGACAAACACCTTGTCATACACCATGTCCCTTTTTAACCCTTTCAAAACTTTTTTTAAAATATAAATTACAATATTGATGTATTAAAAATGTGTATATACAAGTGTAATACTTTATATCAATATGTTTTCCATGAGTTTTGTGAAACTATTTTTTAAACCTTTAGGGCCATTTTTCAATCGCACGCTAACTGCGCTCAAAGTAAAAAATAATTACGGCCACATTAGAGCACACATTGCAAGTTGAAAGTAAAAAAGTTAGTGTGCAAGCAAAAGACTGAGACACACTAACTTCAGGACTTCAAATGTTGCAACCACGCTAACACATTCTCTACATAGACTTACTTCTAAGGAAAGTTCTGAAAAAATAAATGTTAGTTATTGCTCGAACACTAATCTGACACTACGCTATATCAACTGCGCTAAACCCAAATTTTTGTTAGGAATATCTTAAATACATATGTTCTGCACAAAGAAGAAAGTGTTCTTTTTATTTTTTAATATATAAGATCTTTAACAGTTATAGCCCAAACAAAATACAGTAGCAGGACAATAAATATTTGTTCATTCATTCCTTGTCAAAACTAAGTAGTTGGCAGCAGAAAGACTTCAACAGTAGTTAAAAGATAAGATGACAAGACAAGTACAGGCTTTATTATATAACTCTCTCTCTCTCTCTCTGTATCTAGAGAAAGAGAATGACCTCCATTTATGAAGCCAAGGGCAGACAAGGTTCCCAGCTACGAAACCTCTCCACTAGCATTCAGGGTGCGCTGGTGTGAGGATTAGGTTGTGTGATATTCAGAATGCAGGAACAGATACACATGACAAGGAAAGTCTTTCTTGAAAGTTTTACTGTGATAAATAAAAGGAACAGTAGGTAGTGCAGATTGAAGATCAAAGAAGAGACCTTATGTAAATCACTAAATGTCTTTTAGCAGAAAAAAGTCCATAATACACTGGTGTTTGATTAGAGTAGGCAAAGGTGAAAGTAACACAGGGTACCTAATAGGTACAGCAGGCACAGCTATTCTGAAGAAGGCTAACACTGGTATGGTAGACACAGGTTTCTCAGCAGGCACAGGATACTCAGCGGGTACTGTTGGTGAGACTGTCACGGGATACCTGGTAGGTACAGCAGGTACAGCTTCAGGAACAGGATGGGCATACACCAGTATCAGGTTATTCTGCTTGACTTTCAGGATCCAGGTAAGCATATACAAGTATCAAGGTAAGTATGCTTAGTCTCAGGAGGAAGGTGAGCATACACAGGTATAAAGGTAAGTATGCTTGGTTTCAGGAGCAAGGAAGCATACACAGGTATCAAGGTAAGTATGCTTGGTCTCAGGAGCAAGGTGGGCATACACAGGTATCAGGGTAAGTATGCTTGGTCTCAGGAGCAAGGTGAGCATACGCAGGTATCAAGATAAGTATGCTTTTGTCTCAGGAGCAAGGTGAGCATACACAGGAATCAAGGTAAGTATGTTGGGTCTCAGGAGCAAGGTGAGAGAATGATAACTCAGTGCAGAGTGATGGGCTGAGTGAGCTTTTATAGGAACTCCCACGCTTGAGTTTTCCAGGTGGGAGTTCCTATAATCAAGGACTGGCGCTTTAAATCTAGGCAGCGCACGGCCGTGCGTGCCTAGATAGTTGCAGCCGCAGCAGCTGAACAAGTGATCTCGGCGTCCCTCCACATGGGACGCTGAGAAGGACCACTTGCAGGCTCTGTGATTGTCGCGGTCGGGTCCTCCCAGCTTGGTAAAGGTAAGGAGCCTTACAGCTGGCAGCATTAACTGGGTGCATTTGTCATTTCACAAATAAATGGTTTTGCAGCCCAACCTACTAGTGCAATTACCCGGGACAAATGAGTCTGGGGTGATTTTATTCCACATGTTAGAAAGCAACAATGTTATGGTTGCTACCTAGGTTATTAGCCTACCTAGGTAGGTTTAGCTTTTAACTAAGAATAAAAAAGCAAACAAAGCAAAATTAGTGATAAAATTGAATTGGAAATTTGTTTAAAATGACATGTCCTATCTGAATCATGAAAGTTTATTTTGGACTAGACTGTCCCTTTAACAAATGAACAAATGGTTTGTAGGCTTACAAGTAAGTTTGCTACACAGGGGCTTCCTAAACTGCATCTACAGCTTGATAAAAGAAGCCTATAGGCTTTACTGGAGTTGGTGTATGTATACACACAAGAGGTTACATGTAACAGGCCAGCAGGAACCATTAGTAGTTAACAGGCCAAGCTTGTACTGTAGGCAGGTACAAGAAGCAGACTAGACCAGAAATAATTCAGAGCCACATCAGCTCATCCATGGCTTTATGTAGGGGTTTCAGTGAGACTACTGAAATTGTGCTTCTTGTTCAAAAGAGAATCCTTTCCATGTCCCATAGAAGGTGTTTGCAAGAGGTGACGCTGCCCATTAATTTAATTTATATATTTTTTCTTAATTAAAAAACCCTAACTGGGGGGCGGAGCCAGCAGCACATGAGAGAGGTCGCAGGCTCTCTGAGCTCCTGCTTAAATCTAGCTAAAAAGGACCTTAAATCAGATCTAGGAGCCCAAGTAACTACAGGATTATAGTGGGATCACTCATCTAAACCCTACCTGCTACCCGGAGTGCTCTAACTTTGAATATATAACTACCAGCAGTGTGTTTGCCCTGGAAAGCCTACTGCGTAGGTATAAGGACGGCGGCCATATTATCACTCTCACGGTCACAAAGTGGCTATGGCTAGCATCGGCCAGATATGCACGGAGATCAGTAAGCTCCTAACTCAACATCACATCAGGCTTGCCGCTGCTTTGGATGGAGCTGCAGGATTAGAGGAGAGCTGTGGGACTTTGTCAGCGAGGTCTCTAGATCTGGGCGAAGTGCACACCAATTGCGGGGATGCTTCGGGGCCCCGGCATTACCTGCATAGCCATGATGGTGTATCATCTGGGTCCGGGACTCACCGGGAGATTGGGGAGATCGATCCTAACTTTTCAAGCGTGGTTCTGCAGAGCCAAACAGAGGAAGACCTTACCCGTATAGCCGCTCCGGAAGCCAAGGAAAGCAAGAGGTCTCGAGTGATCTCAAAGTGCTTTGGTATTACTGGCACTGAGGATCTGTCACCTAACAGCAAACGTGGTTCTGCTCATTTCCTAACTGTAATGGAACTGTTCTGGAGCTCTGGGAGACTTGCTCCTATTGTGTCTAAAGTCGGAGTAGGCTAGGATTGTGGTGAGATACGCAGATCGCAGAACCGGAGCATGACTGGAACTGTGAGATGTAAAATGATATTTAGTTAATTCTATGATTTCAGTTTCAATGCCATGTTTGATTTTCACTTTGGTACATGGACTTTACTAAGGGAGAGCCAGGACATTTTTTTGTTTTATTCTGGATGAAGGTACTACGCTGGATGTTGGAGTATGTGTGTACTTGGAGCCCTATTTCATTAGCGGGCATGTCTGAGATAGCTATAACCCTTTGCCCACTAATGTGAAATTAGCAATCTTGCCTACTAATGCGTCAGCGTGGGTATAAGATTACTAGTTGCCATATGCTGTCTGTAGCCATATATACTTTTTTTTTACTTTTATCATTATTATTCCACAGTGTACAATTGTATTTATGCATGATGCTAGTATCTGATCTGTCTTATTCTCCTATATTTTATGCAAAAAAAAAAAAAAAAAAAAAAATGTGGTCCTTTCCTGTTTTGGATATGTTGTTAGCAATCCATATAATCACCTCCCCCCCCCCCCCCACCACATGTAATGTACCTCCTAGTTATGGAGTACGAATTAAGCGGTTTACCTTTTTTTATACCGCAATCATAATGCTAATAATCTTTACTCTAATAGCTCAGAATCAAGAGGCCTAGATCCTCTCTTACTTAATATTTTTCTCTGCATATCTTATCAGCCATATATTATTGTTTGTTTACTGTTCATCCTGGGCTTTAACTTGACATTACTTATTCTCAGTGTGATATTAACTAAAATCTGAGGTTTAGACACAGTTTTTTTTTTCCTCTCACTGGCATACTGTTGAAGTGGTTTTTTTTTTCTCTCTTTATTACAGCAACTATAAACATTACTAGCATCTTGATAGTTAAATAGCAGACGTTGTTTTTTACATATGTAATTCTAATGAGCAACGTAATCAATGTACCTTGTTGCTGACAATTGTATAATGCCAATATAATGTGCTGTAATTCTTTGTTTGTATGTCATAATTTCTCTTTACCTCAAATAAAAATTATTTAAAAAAAAAACAAAAAAAAAACCTAACTGTGCCTTAGCACAGTCCCTCCCTTTACACCATGTGCAGCAATGTGTTAGCCTTTAAAACTCATACTAGTTGCAGGGTTAAAGGGAGAGTCTAGTCAAAATTAAACTTTCATGATTCAGATAGGGGACGTCATTTTAAACTACTTTCCAATTTACTGTTATCATCAAATTTGCTTTGCTTTGATCTCTTGGTATTCTTAGTTGAAATCTAAATCTAGGCAAGCTCATATGCTAATTTCTAACCCCTTGAACACCGCCTCTTATCTGAATGCATTTGACAGTTTTTCACAGCTAAAGGGCGTTAGTTCATTCAAAACCTTTTAGATTTAATAAATAAATACTTTCCAGACTTCATAATTTTTCATATCAAAATTAATGTTCCACATAAACTTGCAATACTCACTCTCACCTAGATTACAAGTTGTGGGTTTGTGTTTTAACGCTTAAAAAATGGCACCACAGCCATTACGAGTCTTGTTGGTATAGCTGTACCGCAATCCTTTTATCCTGTAATGCAACGTCAGTCCCACACTCGTAAAAATTACGTTTTTTTCATGGGACTTCCATAGCGCAACCATTATTTTTTTTAGTTTTGCGTTCTGGCTAAAAAGCTTGGGTTACACCCTATACCGACAAGATCCGTACTGCCATCTGAGACCAGAAGTTATGAGTTTTATGCAACAATACAATAAAACTCGTAACTTAAGTGTTACAACTCACAGTTTTTGATGTCCGCTTGAACGATCTTCATACAGGTGGCGAAGTCCTCATCCAGACGGGAGAAGTCTTCATCCAGGTGGCCTCTTCTATCTTAATCCAGGCAGCGAGAAGTCTTCATCCAGGCAGCATCTTCTATCTTAATCCCGGTGGCGTCTTCTATCTTCATCCAGGCGGCGCGGGTCCATCCTGAAGACATCCTCTTCATACGGTCGCCACCATACACTCAATCTTCAATGCAACGTACACGATTCAAAATGGTGTCCCTTGCATTCCTATTGGCTAATTTGATTTTGGAAATTCAAATCAGCCAATAGGATGAGAGCTACTGAAATTCTATTGGCTATTCAAATCAGCCAATTATTTTCTTTTGTATTGTTCTGACATTTTTAACCATTTTGGGAGAATTCAGTATTTAGAGAGCAGGCTTTTGGAACCCTCATTTTTCCTGGGTAAAGAGTCTTCCCCTCTTTTTTCTGTTACAGAGCTTTTCATTCCGCAATCGCAGGTGTTAGGTTTTTTCAAACACCTTCTCCCCATTGATGTCTATGGGGAAAGCTTGCACAAGCACGTCAAAACAGCGCTTGTATTTTGTGCGGTATGGAGCTTAAAACAACCATATCGCATGCACAAGCCGGCTGTTTCAAAACTTTTGTTGCGTTCGTTAATTTCCCTATAGCGCCTTAACTTGTAATCTACCTGTCTGTAAACTATTGCATTTAATGCAAAATACAAATGCAAGTTAAAAATGATACGTTTTAATACTAGGATGTCAACATGATCATTATGAAAAAGGCAATTGTAATACACATTTCTTATACATGAATTTAATTTTACAGAAAAGATGTAGTAAAAAATAATAAGAATTATACAACTGTAATAACATTTCCTATTAGGAGTAATAAAAAAGGATTAGGTATGTTTTTGTTTTGCATTTGCAAGCATATCTGTTTGTACCATTTGCGCTATGTAGTGTGAAACTGGTTATATGATCTGTATCAAGCTGAAACAAATTATTGGTACAATCATTTCCCTACTGCTCTATTACAGAACATTAAATACATATTTTATTTAAAAAAATATTTGTTCATTATAAAAGGACACCATTTATACATGTTGAGATTTATTTTATTTTTTTTTGCCTGCAAAATTTCAATGTAAAAGCTGTTGAATTTTAAATTCAATACAGCAGTATCAGTTGTGTAATTCTGTAGCTGGCCCATGGTAGGTTTTTAAACTATGGGTGTTGCTAGGTTACAAAGAAAATACTGTATGCCCTCACCAAATTCCACCCTTGTAGTTGTTATTCTTCCCCTTATTTTTTATGTACTGACACTTACTTAAATATTATTTAATACTATATACTGATACCTTTTAAGCATGAAATTGTAAATGAGCAGTTATAAAACTTGAATATCCATACAATTATAAATAGTCAGTGCCCAAAGTGAATAAACAGCATTATGGGAAAATCAAATAAAATGAAAACTCATTGAGAAAGCAATGGATACTAAATACTTTTTTTTATATATATATATATATTCTGCTTGTCTTGTTGTTTAGCTAATTTGTATGTTGTCACAATTATACAATAAATTACAATTTTTCTCGAGCACCTGTATACACACTTTTCTGCATCACGTTGGGACCTAAAGCAGGGCATTTCAGGGTAACTTGCATTTTAAGGGGGAAACTTCAGCAGTAATGCAATATATTCCAAGGGTTGCCCTGCAGGTTAGGTACAGGTTTTCACCGATATTTGCCTCACAACTTAAAAAGTTTTCCAGTGTGAGGCAAGACGTGTAGGTTTAGTAAAAGTAAGGTTAGATATTTATTATTTGAAGTATTCTTACACAGGAACTTCTGTTTCAGTGAATGCACTGTTTGTGCTTTGTAGGAACACTTCAAATATAGTCTCCCAATCCTGCTGATAGTACTGACAAGTGGCAATGACGGTGGACTTTTGCAGAAGTCGCAATCCCTATAATTTCCTATGAAAAAAACATCGCCACTCGTCGGCGGTTCAGCCCCCTTTTTTGGAATAAATTTACAGACCAACGGACTGTGAGCCTGGTGAACCAAAACAGACTGTTTCTCATTGATATATCAATGTGTTGAATATCAGGGCCTATGTCTTTCACAGCTTAGAAATATCCTGTAGTATATCAGTCTCATTCTGCCAAAAAGAAAGACCAGTTCCAAAATACCAGGCAATTCTCCTCTGAAAAGAGAAAACAAACCCCACATATACAGTACGTTTTGGACTCTCTGTGCCTCATCAGTGAGGTACAGTTGCATCCACCTAGGGCATATGAGCAAGAAGTACACATATGACTTACCTTTTATTACTCTCAAGGAGACCCAAAAGTAATTTACATGCAAAAAAGAAAATAGAGAGACCTACTTAACTGAGAAATTTCCTGTAGAATATAAGTCTGATCCTGCCAAATACACAATCCAGCCTTAACATACCAGGCAATTGTCCCCCGAAAGAGAGAAAACAACAGACCCCAGAGAAAGTGCTTGGCCTCTCTGGACCTCATAAATGAGGTGTAGTTGCATCCCTCCAGGGCATGTAAGCAAGGAGTCTGGGTCTCATTTCCCATTTGTGGTCTACACATAACATACACACTCTGGAAAGTCTAGTGAGGGAGCTGACAAATAGTAATTCAGGAGTTTGCTGGACAGTTGTATCCATATACATACGTTCACAGACGTCAAGGTATATGAAGATGGATAATAAACATACAAAGTAAAAAGAAAATATTAAATAAATATATAAACTTAAAAGTAAGACTCTAATTATTTTTTATACATAACCCTCCCCCACATTATTATAAAGTGCTCAAAAGAGTTATAAAAATTTATTATAAATACTCATTAGCAATAAAGTGCAACATCTGCTGACCAAAGTGCAGGAGATGCTGTTTTAGTGACTTTAATCATTTATATTCATGAATATTTATCATGTTTGGCTTGCTTACGATGGTGAATCACCACTTTTAAGAATTGTTTAAGGTGTATTTATAAATATTTCCTAAAATGTATTAAATCATACCAGGCATACAAATAATAAAATAAAATAATGGGGCCTAGTTATCAAGCCGTCAACCTCAAATACGCTGGAATTCCGCAGCGTATTTGTGGCAAGGCTGATTCGCCTTAGTTATCAAAGGCTCGAGACCGGCAAAAGTAGAATTTTGTGACGTAAGCATCGATCCGCCGGACTCAGTCCGACACAGATCGATTCTTACGTCACTCCAGATGTTCCGCACACAAGTGCGGCACATTCTCACTACTTTTGCTAGCTATCAAAAAACTAGCAGGTACGCTCGGCACTTTTATGGCCCAGCATACCTGGTTTTCAATCCGCCACCCCTGGAGGCGGCGGATCCCATAGGAATCAATGGGAGTCTGACCATAGCGAAAGTACAAGTTCGCTGCTGACAGACATCCCATTGATTTCTATGGGAGCTGTCTACACCTAACACCCTAACATGTACCCCGAGTCTAAACACCACTAATCTGACCCCCCCTACACCGCCGCAACTAAATAAAGTTATTACCCCCTAAACCGCCGCTCCCGGAGCCCACCGCAAGCTACTCTATACATATTAACCCCTAAACCGCCGCTCCCGGAGCCCACCGCAACTATAATAAATGTATTAACCCCTAAACAGCCGCAACCTATATTAAATGTATTAACCCCTATCCTGCCCCCCCTACACCGTCGCCACCTATAATAAATTTATAAACCCCTAATCTGCCCCCCCTACACCGTCGCCACCTATAATAAATTTATTAACCCCTATCCTGCCCCCCACTACGACGCCGCCACTGTCATAAAATTATTAACCCCTAAACCTAAGTCTAACCCTAACCCTAACGCCCCCCTAACTTAAATATTAATTAAATAAATCTAAATAAATTAACTCTTATTAAGTAAATGAATCCTATTTAAAACTAAATACTTACCTTTAAAATAAACCCTAATATAGCTACAATATAAATAATAATTATATTCTAGCTATCTTAGGATTTATATTTATTTTACAGGTAACTTTCAATTTTTTTTAACCATGTACAATAACTATTAAATAGTTATTAACTATTTAATAGCTTACCTAGCTAAAATAAAGAGAAATGTACCTGTGAAATAAATCCTAACCTAAGTTACAATTACACCTAACACTACACTATACTTTAATAAATTATTCCTATTTAAAAATAAATACTTACCTGTAAAATAAACCCTAAGATAGCTACAATATAATTAATAATTATATTATAGCTATCTTAGGATTTATATTTATTTTACAGGTAACTTTGTATTTATTTTAGCTAGTTAGAATAGTTATTAAATAGTTATTAACTATTTAATAACTACCTAGCTAAAAGAAATACAAAATTACCTGTAAAATAAATCCTAACCTAAGTTACAATTAAACCTAATACTACACTATCATTAAATTAACTAAATAAACTACCTACAAATAACTACAATTAAATACAATTACATAAACTAACTAAAGTACAAAAAATAAAAAAAGCTAAGTTACAAAAAATAAAAAAATAAGTTACAAACATGTTAAAAATATTACAACAATTTTAAGCTACTTACACCTAATCTAAGCCCCCTAATAAAATAACAAACCCCCCCAAAATAAAAAAATGCCCTACCCTATTCTAAATTAAATAAATTTCAAAGCTCTTTTACCTTACCAGCCCTTAAAAGGGCCATTTGTGGGGGCATGCCCCAAAGAAAACAGCTCTTTTGCCTGTAAAAGAAAAATACAACCCCCCCCCAACATTAAAACCCACCACCCACATACCCCAAATCTAACCCAAACCCCCCTTACAAAAACCTAACACTAATCCCCTGAAGATCATCCTACCTTGAGTCGTCTTCACTCAGCCGAGCCACCGATGGAACTGAAGAGGACATCCGGAGCGGAAGAAGTTAATCCTCCAAGCGGCGCTGAAGAAATCTTCCATCCGATGAAGTCATCATCCAGGCGGCGCTGAAGAAGTCTTCGATCCGGCCGATGTCATCTTCAAAGAGGCGCTGAAGAGGTCTTCTATCCGCGCGAAGTCATCTTCCAAGCCGGGTCTTGAATCTTCCTTCCGCCGTCGCGGAACCACCTTCTTCACCGACGGACTACGACGAATGACGGCTCCTTTAAGGGACGTCATCCAAGATGGCGTCCCCTCAATTCCAATTGGCTGATAGGATTCTATCAGCCAATCGGAATTAAGGTAGGAAAAATCTGATTGGCTGATGGAATCAGCCAATCAGATTGAGCTCGCATTCTATTGGCTGTTCCGATCAGCCAATAGAATGCGAGCTCAATCTGATTGGCTGATTGGATCAGCCAATCGGATTGAACTTGAATCTGATTGGCTGATTCCATCAGCCAATCAGATTTTCCTACCTTAATTCCGATTGGCTGATAGAATCCTATCAGCCAATCGGAATTGAGGGGACGCCATCTTGGATGACGTCCCTTAAAGGAGCCGTCATTCGTCGTAGTCCGTCGGTGAAGAAGGTGGTTCCGCGTCGGCGGAAGGAAGATTCAAGACCCGGCTTGGAAGATGACTTCGCCCGGATAGAAGACCTCTTCAGCGCCTCTTTGAAGATGACATCGGCCGGATCGAAGACTTTTCTTCAGCGCCGCCTGGATGATGACTTCATCGGATGGAAGATTTCTTCAGCGCCGCTTGGAGGATTAACTTCTTCCGCTCCGGATGTCCTCTTCAGTTCCATCGGTGGCTCGGCTGAGTGAAGACGACTCAAGGTAGGATGATCTTCAGGGGATTAGTGTTAGGTTTTTGTAAGGGGGGTTTGGGTTAGATTAGGGGTATGTGGGTGGTGGGTTTTAATGTTGGGGGGGTTGTATTTTTCTTTTACAGGCAAAAGAGCTGTTTTCTTTGGGGCATGCCCCCACAAATGGCCCTTTTAAGGGCTGGTAAGGTAAAAGAGCTTTGAAATGTATTTAATTTAGAATAGGGTAGGGCATTTTTTTGTTTTGGGGGGGTTTGTTATTTTATTAGGGGCTTAGATTAGGTGTAAGTAGCTTAAAATTGTTGTAATATTTTTAACATGTTTGTAACTTATTTTTTGTAACTTAGCTTTTTTTATTTTTTGTACTTTAGTTAGTTTATGTAATTGTATTTAATTGTAGTTATTTGTAGGTAGTTTATTTAGTTAATTTAATGATAGTGTAGTATTAGGTTTAATTGTAACTTAGGTTAGGATTTATTTTACAGGTAATTTTGTATTTCTTTTAGCTAGGTAGTTATTAAATAGGTAATAACTATTTAATAACTATTCTAACTAGCTAAAATAAATACAAAGTTACCTGTAAAATAAATATAAATCCTAAGATAGCTATAATATAATTATTAATTATATTGTAGCTATCTTAGGGTTTATTTTACAGGTAAGTATTTATTTTTAAATAGGAATAATTTATTAAAGTATAGTGTAGTGTTAGGTGTAATTGTAACTTAGGTTAGGATTTATTTCACAGGTACATTTCTCTTTATTTTAGCTAGGTAAGCTATTAAATAGTTAATAACTATTTAATAGTTATTGTACATGGTTAAAATAAATTGAAAGTTACCTGTGAAATAAATATAAATCCTAAGATAGCTAGAATATAATTATTATTTATATTGTAGCTATATTAGGGTTTATTTTAAAGGTAAGTATTTAGTTTTAAATAGGATTCATTTAGTTAATAAGAGTTAATTTATTTTGATTTATTTAATTAATATTTAAGTTAGGGGGGCGTTAGGGTTAGGGTTAGACTTAGGTTTAGGGGTTAATAATTTTATTACAGTGGCGGCGGCGTAGTGGGGGGCAGGATAGGGGTTAATAAATTTATTATAGGTGGCGACGGTGTAGGGGGGGGCAGATTAGGGGTTAATAAATTTATTATAGGTGGCGACGGTGTAGGGGGGGCAGGATAGGGGTTAATAGGTTTAATATAGGTTGCGGCGGGTTCATGGAGCGGCGGTTTAGGGGTTAAACTATTTATTTAGTTGCGGAGAGGTGCGGGATCAGCAGGATAGGGGTTAATAATTTTATAATAGAGGGCGACGGTGTAGGGGGGGCAGGATAGGGGTTACTAGGTATACTGTAGGTGGCAGCGGTGTCCGGGAGCGGCGGTTTAGGGGTTAATACATTTATAAGAGTTGCGGCAGGGTCTAGGAGCAGCGGTTTAGGGGTTAATACATTTATAAGAGTTGCGGCGGGGTCTAGGAGCGGCGGTTTAGGGGTTAGTAACTTTATTTAGTTGCGGGGGGCTCCGGGGGCGCCGGTATAGGGGGTAGAACAGTGCAGTTTAGTGTGAGTGCTTAGTGACAGGCTAGCAATAAAGCTGGGAAAAAGCCGAAGGGCAGCGAGATCGGATGAGTGATAACTGTCACAGTCCGCTGCTCATCGCCCCGCGGCTTTTTGACAGCTTTATTTGATAACTTAGGCGTATTTTTTCAGGTCCGCGGCGGCGAAGGTAGGCGAGCTTAGGCGGGCGTATTGGGCCGGCGAAGGCAGGAAAGTAGACGGCTTGATAACTACCCCCCAATGTGTGTTGGTAATTTTCTATGTTTTTGTATTTTTCTTCATATGTTCAGTTATAGTTAGCCCTGCGGAATCTGTTGGTGGTCCACAAATAACCGATAATAATAGTGGGCACAAACATTTAAGAAAATGATTTCGCTACACAATTTAAATTTGGCAGTTATATGCATGTTTTGGCCTTATGTTTGTTGCTTAAAATTAATTATTCATGTACTCAAAGTAATATTAAGAAAGAACGGCATATTAATTTTCACCTAGATTACGAGTTGTGCGTTCGTGTTTTAACGCCCCAAAAATTGTCATTTCAGAGTTAAAACAGCACCGCAGCCATTACGAGTCTTGTCGGTATAGCTGTAACGCAAGCCTATTAGCCTGTAACGCAACGTCAGTCCTGCACTCGTAAAAATTATGTTTTTTTAATGGGATTCCCATAGCGCTGCCATTACGAGTTTTGCAGTGAGGCTAAAAAACCTGCATTCCAGCCTATTCCGACAAGATCCGTTTCGCACTCTAAGAGCAGTAGTTATGAATTTTACGCAACAAAATTGTTACATAAAACTCATAACTAAAGTGTTACAAAGTACACTAACACCCATGAACTACCTATTAACCCCTAAACTGCCGCCCTCCCGCATCGTAAACACTATTTAAATATTATTAACCCCAATCTTCCATCCGCCCACAATATACTAAAGTTATTAAGCCCTACACCGCCGCAACTATAATAAACATATTAACCCCTAAACCACGAGCCCCCCACAAAATATACTAAATTAAACTATTAACCCCTAAACCTCAAGCCCCCCTGATTTGAACAGCCAATAGGATTTCAGAAGCTCTCATCCTATTGGCTGTTTTGAATTTCCAAAATCAAAGTAGCCAATAGGAATGCAAGGGACGCCATCTTGAATCGCATACCTTGCATTGAAGATTCAGAATACAGCGGCAACCATATGAAGAGGATGCTCTGAGCGCCAGATGTCTTCAGGATGGACCTGCTCCTCGCTGCCGGGATGAAGAAAGAAGATGCTACTGGTATGAAGATAGAAGACGCGGCCTGGATGAAGACTTCTCACCACCTGCATGAGGACTTCGCCGCCTGGATGAAGATAGAAGAGGCCACCTGGCTGAAGACTTCTCGTCGCCTGGATGAAGATTGTTCAAGCGGGACTTCAAAAACTGTGAGTGGATCTTCGGAGGTTAGTGATAGTTTTTTTTTTTTTTTTTTTTTTTTCAAAAGAGCTTTATTAAAGAAAATTCAAATGTTTACAAGCTTTCCAGTCGTTCCAAAGTAAATGTAGTTACAAAGTTGTTTAAGATATTAGAAGATAAGAAATATGTGACATTAGCGCTGGTGCCCCCGAGCTTGCGGGATTGTTAATCAGTTCACTGATAGGTGGTCTGTAATAACCAAGGGGTTAGAGCACAGTTCAATGAGCACTTAAGTGATAAGAGTCCAAGAGTCCATCAGTGCTGCGTCCCTAGTGCTCGACGTTTTTTCCCACCAAGTTATGCAAGCATATAATAGGGTCACCAGCTGATGAAAGGTAAGAGGAAGCAAAAAAGAGGGGGGGGGGGAGGGGGGGGGGAGGGGGTCCTGTCTTCATTGGGCCAATTAAAGAGGTTTGTGCGGGTCAGGACTGCTTCATGTTGTATGCCCACTGTTTAGTGTTGTTTAAGGCTCGCTTGCGTTTGACCTGTGGGTGGGGGGGGGGGAGAGAGGTGACGGGGGAGTATGTAGAGGAAGACGGCGTGGGGGAGGAGGGGGGGGTCGGGGGCTAAGATGCAGTCTGTCCTGTCTCACTCTGTCCGTCATTCATGTCATTTATGTGTGTCATTTATGTGCTGCCCAGCTCTCCAGCATCATCTCGTGTGTGTCTACGGTCCCTTGTCGGAGGTGATGGTATCTCTCTAGGTATAGAAGTGTGTCTACTTGAGCTTGCCATTCCTGAAAGGATGGCGTGGTGCTGGATTTCCAGTGTCTGGGGATCAGTAGTTTGGCTCCATTGAGCATAACCAGCAATAGGGCCCTGTTTGCTTTGCAAGGTAGTTGGGGCAATGAAAGGTATAAAAGCGTGCTTGGGCTGTTCTGTAGGGGTTTCCCCAGGACGAGTTCTATATGATTGAAAACTTTGACCCAATATTCATCAAGCTTAGGACATTCCCACCATATGTGTGTTGGGGTGCCAACTGCCCCGCAGTCCCTCCAGCATTTGCCTGAGGCCTGCTTGTAGATCTTCTGCAGCCTGCTGGGCGTGAGGTACCACCTTGCTATGCATTTGAAGCTAGATTCCTGCACTCTCATAGAAATTGAGGCTGATTTGGTCATTAAAAAAGCAGTTTGCCAGTCCTCATGACTTATCTCAATTTGCCATTCTCTTTCCCACATCTTCATGTAGGAGGGAAGTGTCTGGTTGTCGTCCAGTAAGAGCAGTTTGTAGAGCAGAGAGACTACGTGAGCTGTCGGTGTGTTTTTTAGGCAAAGTGTCTCGAAAGTGGTAGGTTTTCTAGTTAAACAGGATCTATGTTTATGTGTCGTAAGGTAGTGGTTCATCCGCATGTGTGGGTACCAGGTCAGGGTCAGGTGAGGTAGTTCCTCAGAGATGTCTGCTAATGTTTTGAGCTTATGTCCGTCAGTCAAGGACTTGAAAACATAATCTTTCAAGGTCGCATCTATGGTGGTGCTGCCCTCAGGTAAGTTCCAGGGCAGGGCAGCATTCTTATAGATGGGGGTTAATGGGGAGTATCTAGTTGTTACATGAGATGTAGTATTTATTATCTTGTCCCATGTGGAGAAGAAGTCTGTCAGCAAAGGATACATTGTCGCGACTGTGGGCCTATCCTTTTCGAGTAGCCAGGCAACTAAGCCTGCGTTGTTAGTGTTTAAGATGTCGCAGTCCAGTCGTACCCATTCTTTATTGGGGTCGTTATAGCACCAGTCCAGTAGTCTGCCTAGGGTGATTGCCTGTTTGTATGTTTGTATATTTGGGACCCCCAGGCCACCCCTGTCCCTGGGCAAGTATAAAGTTTTCCTGGCTACTCTTGGTCTGACCCCTCCCCAGATGTATTGTTCAATTAGGTTTTGGATTTTTTGCAGGTAGTTCCTTGGGAGGGAAATTGGTGTCGTTTGGAGGATGTAGAGTAGTCTGGGTAGCACGTTCATCTTGACTACATTTATGCGTCCTAGCCAGGAAATAGATTTGTTTTTCCATCTGGATAGGTCCGCTATCAATGCGGTTTCCAGATTTTTGTAGTTTTCTTGGAAAACTATCTGGGCGTCTGGGGAGATGTATATCCCTAGATATTTGAGTTTGTCGTGCTGTAATCTCAAGGGGCATGTGTCCAGTGCTTTGGCTAGGTCTTTCGTGCCATAGGTAATGTTCAGAATCTCGGATTTAGCTACATTGAGGTGAAAGTTAGAGAATTGGCCGTATTCACTAAAGGTGTTTAAAACTCTGGGGAGGGAAGTCTCTATGTCAGAAAGTGTGAGGAGGACATCGTCAGCATATAGTGCCAACTTGTATGTACTCGCTTTGACTTTGATGCCCGAGATCTGAGGGTCTTCTCTAATTTTCTGTGCTAGGGCCTCTATTGTAATGGCAAAAAGAATCGGTGAGAGCGGGCAGCCCTGCCTAGTCCCGTTTCTTATGTGGAATCTATCTGACAGTAGTCCGTTAACCCTTACTCTAGCCGAGGGGTTTTCATAGAGAGTGAATATTTGTCTGACAAAGATTTCGCTAAACTTCATTTTGACTAGTACCGCTTTCAGAAAAGGCCAATGCACCCGGTCAAAAGCCTTTTCGGCATCTGTTGAGACCAGTATGAGGGGCCGGTTCTGATGCTGTGCATGGGAAACAAGCTGCAACACTTTCAGCGTGTTGTCGCGTGCCTCCCTGCCAGGCACGAATCCCACCTGATCAGGGTGTATCAGCGAAGGTAGGATCTTATTGATTCTGTTGGCTAATACCTTGGCATAGATCTTTATGTCTACATTAAGGAGCGAGATCGGGCGGAAGTTCTCCGGCCTGTCTGGGGCTCTGCCCTGTTTAGGTAGAACGGTGATGTTGGCCTCTAGCATCTGATCAGTGAATCCCCCCTCTGTCAACAGTGAGTTGAACAAGTGTGTTAGGGGCGTTAGTAGGTGGTGAATGAAATCTTTGTAGTATTTTACCCCCAGTCCGTCAGGTCCTGGGCTCTTTCCATTTGGCATACTCTTAATGGCTAGTTTGATTTCGTCAGCTGTTATCGGTCTGTCTAGGTGTTCTGAGTCTTCTTGGGAGAGTGTAGGTAGCTGGATGTCCCTAAGGTAGTTGTCAATGTGTGATTGTGGGCTGTTATTGGTGATATTGTACAATGCTTCATAATACTGTCGGAATATCTCAGCTATTTTTACGCTATCTTTCTGTGTGTGCCCTAGAGCGTCTTTTAAGGAGTGGATGTGCGTGTTCAATTGCTTGCGTTTCAACGCTTTGGCTAGTGAGGGGCCTATTTTGTCGTTCATCTCAAAATATTTTTGTTGTAGCATTGATGCCTTTCTCTGATATTCTTTAATCATGTGATTGTTCAGTTCGGTCTTGACCGTGGTCAGGGACTTTAGTATTGTGGTAGAAGATGTGTTTTTCTTTAGTTCAGACTCCCAGTATCTAATCTGTGATAGAGAAGAGTTAAGGAATTGTCTGTTTTGTTTGATTTCTGTGGCTTTGAGTCTGATGAATTCCCCCCTTGCTACACACTTGTGTGCCTCCCATGTCGTGGAAGTGGGCAGGGCATCTAGTGGGTTTTCGTTGAAGTAATGTCGTAGTGTAGTGTCTATGGTCAGTTTGTGTAGGGGGTTGTCTAACATGTGATCGTCAAGTCTCCAGATGTAGGGTTTTGCGGGTATGTCCGGCCAGTTTAGTGTGCATTGTACAGGAGCATGGTCTGACCAGGTAATTGGCAGTATATTGGTTTCGTCAATCAGTGAGAGGCCTAGTTGGTCTGTTATGAGGTAGTCAATTCTGGTGTAGACATGGTGTGGGTATGAAAAGAAGGTGTAGTCCCGTTTGTTTGGATGTAGAGATCTCCATATGTCATGTAATTTTAGTGAGCGGAGTTGTGCGTTCACATTTCTAATTACTCTGTGTGGTGTGGTGGTTTTCCCTGATGAGGTGTCCAGGTGAGGTTCTAGAGGTAGATTGAAATCACCCGCTAGAAGCAGTACACCTCTTGTGTGTTCCAAGATCAGCTGTGTCAGCTGTTTGAGCACAATGTGTTGGCCTTGGTTTGGTAGGTAGGCATTGGCTATGGTGATATGGGAATTAAATAAGATTCCCGTCACTAAGAGGTAGGAGCCGTTAGTGTCTTTAAAAACTTTGGTTGGTCGGAAAGGTATTGAGTTTTTGATAAAAATGCCTACACCGCCTTTCTTTGAGCAGCCTGATGCCAGATAAAAGGTGTTGTACCTGTGTGCAATATACCTGGGTTCCCTCCCTTTTTTAAAGTGAGTCTCCTGGATACAAATAATATCCCCTCCTGCCTTGTGCAGTTGTGTGAAAGCGATCGACCGCTTTTCAGGACTATTAAGCCCCTTGGCATTAATGGACATAAATTTAATGGGGCGCGGCTGCATGTTTTGTGGGTATGGGTGGTCCGGCCGGTGGCGCTAGACCACTGTGATTGTGCTTGTTTTGCCTGTGAGTGTGTGCGCGCGCTGGAGGCCGGGCAGCGACTGTCGGGTCTGTGGGGTTCTCTCCTTCTGTCGGTCTGTGTTATGTGTGGTGTCTAGGGCTCTTCTGTACAATGGGAGGTGGGAGGTGGGATGCAGAAAGATGGAGTGGGGATAGGAGATAGGGGGAGGGGGGGGGTAGGAGGGTGGAAGGTGGGAAGGGTAAGAATGCAGTTAATCACGGTATGAGAACAGTACAATCTCGCTATAGAGGTTGAAGTTATATAAGATGGTATTACTCTGCAAAGCTATGAAAAACAATAATCAAGATTAACAGTTAACTAACAGAATAGGTAACTAACAAGTTAGGGTAATATCCCCGTCAACAAACCCAGCATTAGAAAAAATAGTTCAACAGATGACAATATATTACATACGACCTGTAGCCTTGATTCAGGAACTACCCCCTGGCCTAGGCTGGGGGGGTGAGCAGTCCGAGTGTTGATGTGGTTCCTCCACATCAGCGACAGTCACTAGTGAGGGATGTTTGTGAAAGCCCCTTTCATGTGAAATGTAGATGCAGATCTCCCTCGGCTCCCAGGAGGGGGCCCCAGTATAGAGCTGTCCTTCATCTGGTCCTCTGTCTGGATGCGTATCTGTAGGGCCTCACAAAACTGAGGTAAATCATCTTGAGCTTTGTAGATGGCTGTAGTGTTGCCATTATTGGCGATGATGCTAACTGGGAACCCCCACCTGTAAGCTATCTTCTTGTTGCGAAGCACTGTGGTTATATGGTTAAGTTCCCTCCTTTTCTGGAGTGTCGTGGGGCTTAAATCTGTGAAGATCTGGATGCGGCAGCCTGCATGTGTGATTTCTTGTTTCTGCCGTGAGTGCTTTAGGATGTCCTCCTTGTCCTTGAAGTGCAGCAATTTCAGAATGACGTCCCTGGGGGGTGCTTTAGGAGGAGGTTTGGCCCTAAGGGCTCTGTGTGCTCTTTCAATAATGACCTCAGGGGCATTCTCGTCTCCTTTTAACGTGCGAAACAGGGCCTGCAGACATCCCTCCAAGGCTCCTGGGAATATGGATTCAGGAATTCCTCGAACTCTCAGATTATTCCTCCTGCCCCTGTTGTCTAAGTCCTCTACCTTCTCTAGTAAAGTGTGTATGGTTTCTTCCTGATCATAGAGAAGGCGGGACATGTGGGTGATGTCATTACTGGTAGTGTTATGATTCTCTTCTAGGTTAGTGACTCTCTGTGTCACCCTTGATAAGTCCCTTTTAAGGTCACCATACCAGCCCTTTACTTCAGATAGCATTTCTTTGAAGTCTTCTTTAGTGCATAAAGATTTGAGGTCTTCTCTGGTGATTGGTTGCATATTATCATGATTTGGGCTTTCGGTTTGAGTGCTGGGCTGTGAGCTAGTTGCAGGTACATTGTTATCTGAGGATTGCTGTGTGCGCTTTGGTGTGACATCAGATTGTCTTAAAAACTGCTGCATGGTCCTGGGTTGTGGTATATTGTCCAGCTTGGTTGTTTTTTTCCCCGGCATATTGATGGGATAGGGTGGGGGCTGGGGTGAGTAGAGGACAGTTGTTCTTTTAGTGATGTGATGGGCCCGCAGTAGGGTTGATAAAATAAAGGTTTCCCTGCTCTCTGTAAAGGATTGCTGCTCTATATTCTGCTTTTCAGGGTGATAAAGACTGATGCATATGATGACTGGACGTTTATGTAGAGGCAGAGTGAGAGATTGTGGCTTAAAGGGGTTCAGGCTGGCATGTGAGCCGTGGCTCCTGTGATTTGTAGAAAGTTACAGTCCTGTGAACCGTCTTTTTGCCCTGAGTAAGTTGCTGCCCTGAGGAGGCTGTGTAGGTGCACAGGCTCTGATTTTTGGTTTTTGTTTTACCCCTCCAAGGGCAGGTGAGCCGGTAGGCCGATGGTGGTGGCAGAGACAGGAGTAAATCCCCAGGGGGTGCACAATGTATATGTTGCGCGGTACCCGCTATGTGCCTTATAGGTATGCCCCTTGAGACAGTGTCTGTTAAAGCGTGCCCCCTCCTTAATGAGAGCCCCGGTGATCTTTCGGAGCGCTTAGTCTTTGCAGTCCCCTGGGCAGTGATTTGTGGCTATGTGGTAGGGCTGTGGGTGGTTGAGGCCGGTGTTGCTTGAGGCCTGCGGTGCACTCTGTCTTACCTCGTCGGCGTGGTGCGCGGGTCGTGCCCTGAGAGCTGCGGTCGGTTGCGGGATCGTTGTCGGACGCCGTAGCGTCTTGCTGGTTAGGGTCTCGCAGTGTATTTTTACTGAGGCCTAAGTGCGTGTTGTCTGCTCCTCCGGGTCCGGGCGCCGCCCGGTGCTTGAGGTGGGTCCGGTGGCAATGAGGAGGATTTTCGGTTGGAGGGATGTCCAGTCAGGGTCAGCGCATTGTCGCCTCTGGTGTGGGGTTATGTTTGCGGCTCAGGTCGTGTATGACTGCTGGGTTTGAGGACTTAGGGCCTAGGAGCTATTGTGCTATGCGGCCATTTCTCTGAACGGCCAAGCTCCGCCCCTAGTGAGGGTGTTTTTTTTTTTTTTTTAGTTTAGGGTTTGGGCTTTTGTAAAAGAACTACAAAGCCCATACAAATGCCCTTTTCAGGGCAAATGGTAGCTTAGGTTTTTTAGATAGTTTTTTTTTTTATTTTGTGGGTTTGGGGGGTGGGGGTTTGTAATGTTAGTGGGTCTTTGTATTTTTTTTTTTTTTCAGGTAAAAGACCTGTTTAACTTAGGGCAATGTCCTACAAAAGGTCCTTTTAAAGGCTAGTGTTAGTTTATTCTAGATTAGGTTTTTTATTTTGCTGTGTTTTTTTTTTTTAAATGGGTATTAGAATAGTAATAATTTGTATTATTTTTTATAATTTGTTTGTTATTTTGTATAATGTATTTTTTTCATTTTGGGGAGGGTTTTTATTTTTAGATTAGGGCTTGGGCATCTCATAAAAGAACTGAATGCCCTTTTAAGGGCAGGAAAAAGAGCTAAATGCCCTTTTAAGGGTAATGCCCATACAAATGCCCTATTCAGGGCAATGGGTAGACTAGGTTTTACTTTATTTTGTGGGTTTGGGGGAGGGTTTGTATACTGTTAGGGGGTGTTTGTTTTGTTTTGTTTCAAAAGAACGGTTAACTTTAGTGCAATGCCCTACAAAAGGCCATTTTAAGGGTCCACAAAAGGCTGTTTTAAGGGCCCTTGGTAGTTTATTCTATAAAAATAGTTAAATTAATCAGGAGCGCTAAAAAGCTAAAAGCGATTATCTGATGGTATTAATAAAGTGCCAAGTGTATGTGCAAAAAATTGTGAAAATATTAATAAAGTGCAGAAAAATTAAAATACTTCAAATAAGTGAGGTTTAATCGATAATTGTTTATCTGAAATGTATTATAAAGTGAATAAGTGTAGTCATAAAACCAGACAGGTATATGTCTATTAGCATATGCCTCTATGGATTACTCAAAAAATAAAATGAAATGATCCTCTGATCAAATATTTACAAAATCAGTCTGTTATTCAAGACTGTGTATGGTGTTAGAAAGTGCTATAAGATAAAATTAGGCGAAGGAGAACAATCTCTTCATTGATTAATAAAATTATAAATATTAAATCTATAAATACAGATTCAAATACTTAAATAGTGTAATGTGGGATTTAAAACACAAATTATCTACAGTTAATAACCAAGTATCAGAACATTCGGATTGTATGTAATGGTGATGATAATAAATGCACAATGAATAAGGAATTAGGCTCTGCTTAAAATTTAATCTGTTATAAACAAGTGCAAACAAATCTTATAATTGCTAAAAACGGACGTCTCCGTGTAACATCAAAGTTAAAATTAAGGTTGCCACCACATTTAAAAAGGAGAAATTGGCTTTATAGACAGAAAAATTCCGGATATCCAATTGAACAGTCTATATTATAAACGGGAAATCTTTTCTTACCCGTAATCAGTCCACGAAAACAGTTTGGAGGGGAGATTTTTCTGACTTACCCCCAAACAATTCAGCCGTCAGTCCTGTAGATAGAAAATTACCGCCGTAGCGGAGTGACGTCACTTTTTTATAGGCGCTGTCTGCAGAGTGCAATCTGATTGGTCCTTAGGTGGGCAGTGTTTCAAAAGAACGGTTAACTTTAGTGCAATGCCCTACAAAAGGCCATTTTAAGGGTCCACAAAAGGCTGTTTTAAGGGCCCTTGGTAGTTTATTCTATATTAGGATTTTTTATTTTTTTTTTATTTTTTAAAAGGGTACTAGAATAGGAATAATTTTTATTGTTTTATATAATTTTGTTTGCTATTTTTTGTAATGGTAGGTCTTTTTATTCTTTAGTAATTTTAGTGTTTGTTATGTTTTGTAATGTTAGGTTTTAGTGTAAGGTATCTTAGATTTTATTTCACAGGTAAGTTTGTATTTATTTTAAGTGGGTAGTTATTAAATAGTTAATAACTATTTACTAACTAGTCTACCTAGTTAAAATAAATTGATGGCGATATCGGGAGCAGCAGATTAGGGGTTAATAACATTATGTAGGTGCCGGCGATGTCAGTGGGGGGCAGATTAGGGGTATTTAGACTCTGGGTTTATGTTAGGGTGTTAGGTTTAAACGTTAGTTTTTTTCCCCCATAGACATCAATGGGGCTGCGTTGCGGAGCTTTTCTTTACGCGATCGCAGGTGTTAAACTTTTTTCTGACCCGCTCTCCCCATTAATGTCTGTGGGGAAAGCGCGCATGAGTATGTCAAAACAACGCTTGTTTTTTGTGTGGTATGGAGCTTAAAAGCACCATATCGCACGCACAAGCCAGCTGTTTGAAAACTTGTAATGTCTATGCTATAGGGGGTTAAATAACGCAACTTTTCGTTAATTTCCCTATAGTGCGCATAACTTGTAATCTAGCTGTTTATTAGGTATAGCAATTAAATACATCAGACAAAAACAAACACAAATGCACAAATAGAGGCCTTCCTTCCAAAAGCTATGTGACCCAACAATCAAAACTTACCTGCAAGGATAGATATAAAAAAACTGAGGGTTATATTGCCATGTAGATGTCTCTCTTTTACACACAGAACACTGTATAGTGAAATAAACAGCTCACAGTACTTTCATGACAAGACGGGCCGTGTGAATTGCTGTGCAAAAACATCATAACAACTGTGGGAGTTTTGAATTTTGTTTTGAAAACCATTGCAATCTATTTGAATAGCTTCTGATGCATTTTGAAAACAACATACACAATACGTCTTGATCATATTATTCAAACACATTGCAGTAACTCTAAATGAGTTGGTAATTAAAATAAGTAAAATTAGTTTTTTAATTGCCAACTCAGGGCTCGTTTCCATTGAGCTGTAATTAGTTTTGCCTGAGGAAGCAAACTGATAAATATGTTGTCGGAAGCAATTTCGTTTATCGACTGCTTCCGGTGGTGTGTGATACAATATTGTCAGCCAAGTTCTGGTTGGCAAAAATATTTTCGTGTCCTATATAAAGTATTAGAAGCCAGGTTTCCAATGAAAGCGCAAGCCGTTATTACACTGTCGTAGGCTGTCGATACATTGAGAAAAATTACAACTGGCTCAACTAGGTGTAAAAGTGGAAAAAAAGCTTTTTGAGGCTTAGTTCCCATAGAAATATTAGAGCTTGCAAACAATGCAAGTGTTTCAATGTATAAATAAATTGTAATATGTATAATATGTAATATTTATTGATGTTCTATGTATAGGAATAGTTGCACGTATGTTCTTATGGCAATATCAGTATGTATTTACATATATAAATATATGCAAGCACATATCTACATAATTCCATCTAGACCTATGCCTAGGGAAGCAATAAAGATTATAAATAATAAAGTGGAAAATCTAATTATAATATATATATATATATATATATATATATATATATATATATATGTATGTGTGTATATTTTAAATAGGTGTATGTTTATTTTGGGACCTATACAATTACATTATTCAAATTAGTATAGCCCAGTGACTGCTTCATATATCCAGGCCCTGGTTTTGGTTTTTGAAGGAGGAATATATCTGAAAGAAATGTATCCTGACTCATATCTTCAAATGAGGGGATTCTGCAGGGGCAGTTTGGACAATAACCACTAAATTACATTTCAATTCAATATCCACTCCCTTCCCTTTCTCACTCCCTCTCTCCTTATCCACTTCACATTTTCCATGGCAGTTTTTGCTAAAAATTAATTAAATATATTTTTTCAAAAAGTAATTGAAATAATTTTTATTTACCGACACCTATGTGGTAATTAATATCTCTGTATTTATCCATAAGGTGAATTTGCATACACACTTTCAAAGTTGCATATGTCACCTAATAAGAGAACCATGTTATTGGGTCTGTTTAAAGGGAGAATAAACCCCAAAT
Source organism: Bombina bombina (assembly GCF_027579735.1). NCBI lineage: Eukaryota > Metazoa > Chordata > Amphibia > Anura > Bombinatoridae > Bombina > Bombina bombina. The sequence goes on from NC_069502.1 coordinate 926,209,717, forward strand.
CTTTCTTTCATGATTCATATAGAACACACAGTTTTAATTAACTTTTAAATATAATTTTAGTATCAAATGTGCTTCATTCTCTTGTTAACCTTTGCTAAAGGAACAGTATTGCTCTAATGTCAGCTAGCTGAGCACATCTAGATAGATGGGGGTCAATTTATCAAGCTCCTTATGCTCTATAACTTCTCTGCTTGCTCTGAGGTGGCAAACAGAAATTAACCCGATCGAATATGATCGGGTTGATTGACACCCCCTGCTAGCGGCATTGCACCATCGGGGGCGGCATTGCACCAGTAGTTTAAAAGAACTGCTGGTGCAATGATAAATGCCAACAGCGTATGCTGTCTGCATTCATCGATGTGCGGAGGACATGACATGCTACATCGTATCATGTCAAATGTATGTAGGCAGCAATCACCAGCTAGCTCCCACTAGTGTAGGATATGTGCATATTCACGTTCAACAATGGATACTAAGAGAACAAAGCACATTTGAAAACAGAAGTGATTTTACAGGTGTATTAAAATTAGATGCTCTGTTGAGTCCCTTGCTATAAATGACAATTCTCAGACCTCGTTAGAGATACTGTGGACTTCCTTTAAGGCCTTTTTTAGAGGTCACTTCATCACTATTGACGTCAAAACACGCCGTAGGCAGGGAGCTTCATTGGCTACTCTAGTTACACAACTTCGAAAGCTTAGACATACGCTAAGTATTTCCTACTCTAGCTCCATAGCTCTAGACATCACAGCTTCCACCAAGCAAATCCAGAAGCTGGAACTGCAAAGGACCCATAATACTTTATAGAAATTCAAGAGAATGTTTTACCATCATGGCAATAAAGCCTCCTCCCTCCTAGCTAATAAACTCAGACAGTGTACAGCACAAGCCAAGATACTGCCCATCAGGAATACTGCAGGCAAACTAGTATACACTTCCAAAGACATAGGCGATACCTTTAAAACCTACTATCACTCTCTCTACAACATCGAGGAGAGTCTAGATAGCCCTCCACTTCACTCAACAGATATCAGAGTATTCCTAAACCCCCTTAAAATACCTTCCCTCCCACCAGAGCACTACCACATACTTATTGACCCCATAACGGTAGAAAAAGTCCAAAAAGTGATACAGAACATGAAGTTAGGTAAATCCCCAGGTCCAGATGGTTACACAGCCCGCTTCTATAAATCCTTCCTGCCCCTAGTAGCCCCAATTCTATGCAGGCTATTTAGTGAGATAATGCATAAGGGTACCATCAATAGGGAATACCTAGAAGCAACAATCACCACAATTCTAAAACCTGGGAAGCCCCCTGATCAATGCAGCAGTTATCGGCCCATATCCCTGCTCAACCTGGATACGAAATTATATGCTAAAATACTGGCAGATCGACTCTCGAGAGTTATTACCTTACTGATCCATCCAGACCAAGTGGGATTTGTACCCCAGAGGGAGGGTCCAGATGCCACTAGATGAATCCATAACATTCTCTTGATTATGTCCGAAAGTGAGGTCCAATTTTTTGCTCTGTCCCTTGATGCCAAGAAGGCCTTTGACAGAGTGAGGCGGGAATATCTTTATCTTACGTTGGGAGCCTTTGGACTCCCAGACACCTTTGTCCGCGCAGTACAAGCTCTCTATTCAGACCCCTCGGCTAGGATTAAGGGAGTAGGCTTCAGATCATATTCCCTCCATATCACCAATGGCACAAGGAAGGGCTGCCCACTCTCCTTTTCACACTGGCGATTGAACCTTTAGCACAGGCGATCAGGCTAACCCCCACATTATCGGAGCTCAGCTCACAACGTCATCCCATACCATTTCTCTTTATGAGGACGATATAACCCTTTTTCTCACCTCACCAACGATCTCTCTTCCTACTGTGTTTAAACTCCTTCACGATTTTGGCCGCTTATGCTATTGTAAATTGAAAGTTAATAAAACTGAAGCCTTACATCTGAACATCCCCTCACAGGAGCTAGTCTCCTTACAAAAAAGATACCACATCCAATGGAACCCTCATACCATTAAAATCTTAGGCACCCATGTAGGACCCAATTCAGAGACCACAATAGCTAAAAATTACACAGACAGACTGGTAGAATTTCAGAACTTACTACTAACATGAGAATTCAAAGAAGTTTCCTGGACAGGGAGGATAGCAGCAATAAAAATTTCCTTTATACCCAAACTCACTTACCTGTTTAGGTGCATTCCATATAACATCCCTAGGCCTTTACTGAACAAACTGCAAAGTATTGTTACAAATTATGATTGGAAAGATCATAGACCCAGAACTTCTAGAACCACATTACAGAGACTGATCTCACATGGAGGCTCAGCACTCCCCAATATCATTCTTTACTACACTGCAGTGCGGTTATCACACATAATCAGTTGGAACACTATGATCGATTGTCCCCGTTGGATGGATATTGAAACATCAGCCCTACCTACAGGGCTTACTTTACCTGATTTGTTATGGATCCCCCCCCATTACCGGGAAAGGTTAGCTCACTTGCCACCAACCCTGTTAAATGCCCTCAAATTTTGGGATCAAACACGACATAACCCAGATTTAGCCCCTCACCCTTCCCCAGTGCTCACCCTGACAGGAGCCCTCTACTGTCTACCGGACTCTCACTTCGGGGCTTGGTGAAACCTGACACCCAACCTAGTCACAGACTTCTATTCCCAGGGTCAGTGGATTCCACACTCTCAGATTTGTACGACACACAACATACCCACTTCCCTACGCTTTGAAGCCTTTCGTCTTAGCTCTTGGCTGAAATCATGGGGATACCCCAGACAAAATTTGAGAACACCATCAATGTGGGAGGTTAAATGGACTCAGGGACATAGCCTCCAACATGCCCTATCCTTTCACTACAACCTTCTTCTCAAGCCCACCACTCTCCATAAAATCTCTCAATATAATACAAAGAATGTCCACAGCACCTACTTATTCCTCTACTTTATTATCTGCTTAAGGTACAGACACAAACAGCGATGTTTTGAGTGTCACCACTCTTAATCATGCTAGTTACATTATGTTATGTTACACACTTTTAAAAGAACTCAGTTTCGCGCCAACCACTCAATACTGTGGCTCTGCTGCCATCTACTGACAAAACCTAATAATTACATGCTAAAAAACATTCTTAACCAATACATAGAAGAATGCAACATATTATATGTATTTAGTTTACTTACACAGTTTGAATAATCCAATCTATATTCATTGAATTATCTTATAGAAAAATTATCTTATAGATAAATGTCTTTTTTTTTAAAAATTTAGTAGAAAAACTTTTCAATAGCAACATTTACCTCTACCACATTATCACCTTAGTGAAAAAAATTCTACAAAAAATTCTACGAAAAATATTTTTTTACATCAAAATTCTACAAAAAGATTCTACATAAAATTTCTACAGTGAAATTCTACAGAAAAATTGACCAATCATACTCTCTGTTCAGCCCTTTAGGTGTCATACTATCTAACTCATAAATCTAAAACATTTCTGTTTGTTTTAGTAACTTTTCCGTATTCACTCCATTTCTTTGGGGACCCACACTATCTATTATTTGCCATCTCAGTTGGCTTATTTGATGTCCACACTTTAAGAAGTGATAGGACACTGGGGCTTCAACATTTTTACACCTTATATTTGAGCAATGTTGACATATCCTGTCTCTGATCATACGGGTAGTTTCCCCTGTAAAGATCAGAGAACACAAACATTTTATAAGGTATATCACATATGTAGATTTGCATGTGTAATATTCCTTTATTTATTTACATTCTTTCAGAATGTGCCAATGTCTTTTTACTATACAAGTAATTTCCTGACTGTTAGGATTAAACTGTGTGACTAGAACTAGTCTATCATCCGATTTATCTTTCTTTTCAATGGGTTTTCTTTCCTTAACACTTAAAGTATGCTTGCTGATCAGATCTTTAGGATAGCCCCTACTTATGAATTTCTGTTGCATTTCCTTCATTCTTAACTCCTTTGTGTTGGTGTCAGTTTCTATTCTATCCACCCTTAATAGTTGTCTTTTCGGTAGAGAATTAACTAACCCTCTGGGGTGAAAACTCTCATAGTTAAGCAATGTGTTTATATCTGTTTCTTTGTTATATAGATCAAATACCAGTTTACTCCCTTCTTTCACTGCTCTGGTATCTAAAAAAGTAACTGATTCCTCACTACATTCCATTGAAAATTCCAGAACTTTCACTGCTCCATTGATTTCTTTTACAAATTCTTCTAGGGACTCAACGCTGCCCCACCATATGCCAAACACGTCGTCTATGAACCGCCACCATGTGGCTCCATATAATATGAACTTCTCATTTTCATAGATGACTCTTTCTTCTATCTCATTCATAAATAAGTTGGCATATGATGGGCAACGTTGGTCCCCATTGCTGTCCCTTTCACTTGAATGTACCAGTCATCTTGGAAAATGAAATGATTCCAGTAGAGATCTTCAATAAACTCGACTTGTACTTCTGAACATTTCTTATTTAATTTACAAATCCTTTTCACTATCCCAATTCCTGTTTCATGTTTAATAGCCGTGTACAGGCTCTTAACATCCATAGTATACATTAAGAATCTACTAGACTCAAAACATAATTCCTTTGCTTTTTTCAAAAAATCTCCTGTATCTCTCAAGTATGAAGAAATCTGTGTGACTAAGGGTTGTAACAACTTATCTAAAAATATAGAAATATTAGTAAATGCAGAATCAACACTAGAGATTATAGGTCTGCCTGGTGATCTATCCAAATTTTTATGTACCTTTGGTACTGTATAAAAAAATTGGATTTCTTGGTTCTTTATTGAGTAGATATTCCTTTAACTTTTTATCAATCACTTTATTCTCATATGCTCTATTCAACAACCTTTCAATTTCTTTTTGTATGTTACTAATAGGGTTCAAGTTTAACATCTTATAGGTCTCCTTATCTCCCAACTGACCTTCTATCTCATTGATGTAATATGTTCTATCTAGAACCACTGTGGCTCCACCCTTATCCGCTTTTTTAATTGTCACCTCTTTTGATTTTTCTTTTAATGTTCTAATTGCTTTATATTCCCCCTTTGTTAAATTCAAGTTTCTTGATATCTTATTCCCGGAGTAACCTTTCAAATTCCTCCTTTCTGTCTTACACTTTAATTTTTCTACATCATTAACCACTAATTCCATAAACGTATTAACACTATGATTTATCAATGCTGGATTAAACACACTTTTATTCCTTAATGCTAACTCTTTCAGCTTCCAACATACATCAACTTTTTTAGTTTCAAACTCTATTTATTTGTTATCATGAAACCACAATTTCAATTTAACATTTCTAAAAAACTTTTGTAGATCCTTATTTAGTCCAAAAAACTAGTATGCTGATAGGGGCAAAAGGACAAGCCTTTCTCTAATACATTTAGTTCATCTATGGACAGTTCTTTTCCTGATATGTTCAGCACAGTTGGAAGTTCAGATCTTACCCCCTCCTTATGGTCAATCCGTATTGAGTCCTGTATAATTGTATTCTCATTGCTTTCGGTTACTATCGTTGCTTGTTGAAAAACTGCCTTCCCCTCCGGCTCGATCTCCTTACTCCGCCTCTGCTTCTTGCAGTGTTTCCTCCCGCCTCTGTTCCTGGGCTTTTGTTGCTTGAATCCAAAGGGGAGGAGTCATCCGACTCTGCACAGGACGTCACCGCTCCTCCTTCAACACCTGCCGCTCTACTCTGTTGCCTATTGGTCCTTCGTCCTCCGGCCCATTTGTTGTTGCCGTAGCCCTGGTAACCGTTCTTCCACTTGTATACTTTTCCCGTAAGGTAATCCGTTTAATCTCTTTGAAACTTTTGTCTTTTCCTTTCTTTAATGATTTTCTGAAGTTCTGCTGTTTTGTTTTCCACTTGTTTGGTTAAAGTATCCCAGTCTTCTGATGTTAAGGTTCTCAACAATTCCTCTTTACTCTGTTTTATTTTGTCTTCTTGTACCGCTATCTCTTTTAGCTGTGATTCTACTGTCGAAACCATCAGATTGTAAGAGCATTTGTTGATTATTGACACAAATTTATCACAGTATTCTTTATTGTTTTTTAACAATGTTGGACAAATGTTCATCCTCCGACCCCTAGGGATCCTTTTTACTCTATAGTACTCCGATAATGTACTCACATGTAAGTCCCATTTAGCATTTTTGTATATCATTTGTTCATACTCTTTACTTAAATTCTCTGTAGGGGCTACCCGTAGGAAATCCCTTGGGCCTTTAGACAGAGCTGTAATCCTGGCCGCATCCAGTTCTGTGTAAGCAAATACTTTCGTTCCATCTGTAGCTTTAGTATCCATTTTGTTATGTACTCCTGTTGCACGTTTTAGACAGAACGTATCCTACTATGCAATGTAATATTAAACAGCAACACTTGGAGTTCGGTGCACGTGAAGACAGGGACTTCTGCCTTATTCCCCTAGTCACAATATAATACAAAGAATGTCCACAGCACCTTCTTATTCCTTTACTTTATTATCTGTTTAAGGTACAGGCACAAACAGCGACGTTTCGAGTGTCACCACTCTTAATCATGCTAGTTACATTATGTTATGTTACACACTTTTAAAAGAACTCAGTTTCGCGCCAACCACTCAATACTGTGGCTCTGCTGCCATCTACCGCTAAAAAACATTCTTAACCAATACATAGAAGAATGCAACATATTATATGTATTTAGTTTACTTACACAGTTTGAATAATCCAATCTATATTCATTGAATTATCTTATAGAAAAATTATCTTATAGATAAATGTCTTTTTTTAAAAAAATTTAGTAGAAAAACTTTTCAATAGCAACATTTACCTCTACCACATTATCACCTTAGTGAAAAAAATTCTACAAAAAATTCTACGAAAAATATTTTTTTACAACAAAATTCTACAAAAAGATTCTACATAAAATTTCTACAGTGAAATTCTACAGAAAAATTGACCAATCATACTCTCTGTTCAGCCCTTTAGGTGTCATACTATCTAACTCATAAATCTAAAACATTTCTGTTTGTTTTAGTAACTTTTCCCTATTCATCCCATTTCTTTTTTTTTTTAAATTTAGTAGAAAAACTTTTCAATAGCAACATTTACCTCTACTACATTATCACCTTAGAGAAATAAATTCTACAAAAATTTTTTTTTTTTACAACAAAATTCTACAAAAAGATTCTACTTAAAATTCTACAGTGAAATTCTACAGAAAAATTATACAGAAAAATTAACCAATCATACTCTCTGTTCAGCCCTTTAGGTGTCATACTACCTAACTCATAAATCCAAAACATTTCTTTTTGTTTTAGTAATTTTTCCCTATTCATCCCATTTCTTTGGGGACCCACACTATCTATTATTTGCCATCTCAATTGGCTTATTTGATGTCCACACTTTAAGAAGTGATAGGACACTGGGGCTTCAACATTTTTACACCTTATATTCGAGCGATGTTGACATATCCTGTCTCTGATCATACGGGTAGTTTCCCCTATATAGATCAGAGAACATGAACATTTTATAAGGTATATCACATATGTAGATTCACAAGTGTAATATTCCTTTATTTCATATTTTTTCCCATTTCTCGGATGAAAAAAATATTTCCCTTTTATTATGGAATGGCAGCTCATATAGCCTAGACAAAGAAAGCATCCCAAATAATTTTTATTGAAAAATGCCTGTCTCTCTTTCTTCTTTGATCCTACGTCTGTACTGGTTAGCTGATCTCTAAGGTTTTTCACTCTCTTATATGCCGGAGGGGACGGCAGTTTTTCAACAAGCAACGATAGTAACCGACAGCAATGAGAATACGATTATACAGGACTCAATACGGACTGACCATAAGGAGGGGGTAAGATCTGAACTTCCAACTGTGCTGAACATATCAGGAAAAGAACTGTCCATAGATGAACTAAATGTATTAGAGAAAGGCTTGTCCTTTTGCCCCTATCAGCATACTAATTTTTTTGAACTAAATAAGGATCTACAAAAGTTTTTTAGAAATGTTAAATTGAAATTGTGGTTTCATGATAATAAACAAATAGAGTTTGAAACTAAAAAAGTTGATGTATGTTGGAAACTGAAAGAGTTAGCATTAGGGAATAAAAGTGTGTTTAATCCAGCATTGATAAATCATAGTGTTAATACGTTTATGGAATTAGTGGTTAATGATGTAGAAAAATTAAAGTGTAAGACAGAAAGGAGGAATTTGAAAGGTTACTCCGGGAATAAGATATCAAGAAACTTGAATTTAACAAAGGGGGAATATAAAGCAATTGGAACATTAAAAGAAAAATCAAAAGAGGTGACAATTAAAAAAGCGGATAAGGGTGGAGCCACAGTGGTTCTAGATAGAACATATTACATCAATGAGATAGAAGGTCAGTTGGGAGATAAGGAGACCTATAAGATGTTAAACTTAAACCCTATTAGTAACATACAAAAAGAAATTGAAAGGTTGTTGAATAGAGCATATGAGAATAAAGTGATTGATAAAAAGTTAAAGGAATACCTATTCAATAAAGAACCAAGAAATCCAATTTTTTATACAGTACCAAAAGTAAATAAAAATTTGGATAGACCACCAGGGAGACCTATAATCTCTAGTGTTGATTCTGCATTTACTAATATTTCAATATTTTTAGATAAGTTGTTACAACCCGAAGTCACACAGATTTCTTCATACTTGAGAGATACAGGAGATTTTTTGAAAAAAGCAAAGAAATTATGTTTTGAGTCTAGTAGATTCTTAATGTATATTATGGATGTTAGGAGCCTGTACACGGCTATGAAACAGGAATTGGGATAGTGAAAATGATTTGTAAATTAAATAAGAAATGTTCATAAGTACAAGTCGAGTTTATTGAAGAGCTGTTGAGGCTTATCCTCTACTGGAATCATTTCATTTTCCAAGATGACTGGTACATTCAAGTGAAAAGGACAGCAATGGGGACCAACGTTGCCCCATCATATGCCAACTTATTTATGAATGAGATAGAAGAAAGAGTCATCTATGAAAATGAGAAGTTCATATTATATGGAGCCACATGGTGGCGGTTCATAGATGATGTGTAAAAGAGATCAATGGAGCAGTGAAAGGTCTGGAATTTTCAATGGAATGTAGTGAGGAATCAATTACTTTTTTAGATACCAGAGTAGTGAAAGAAGGGAGTAAACTGGTGTTTGATCTGTATAACAAAGAAACAGATAGAAACACATTGCTTAACTATGAGAGTTTTCACCCCAGAGGGCTAGTAAATTCTCTACCGAAAAGACAACTATTAAGGGTGGATAGAATAGTAACTGACACCAACACAAAGGAGTTAAGAATGAATGAAATGCAACAGAAATTCATAAGTAGGGGCTATCCTAAAGATCTGATCAGCAAGAATACTTTAAGTGTTAAGGAAAGAAAACCCATTAAAAAGAAAGATAAATCGTATGATAGACTAGTTCTAGTCACACAGTTTAATCCTAACAGTCAGGAAATTGCGTGTATAGTAAAAAGACATTGGCACATTCTGAAAGAATGTAATAAGGATATGGAAGTTTTCAATAATCCCCCTCTAATGGCATATAAGAGAGTGAAAAACCTTAGAGATCAGCTTACCAGTACAGATGTAGAATCAAAGAAGAAAGAGAGACAGGCATTTTACAATAAAAAGAATTTGGGATGCTTTCCTTGTCTAGGCTGCATGAGCTGCCATTCCATAATAAAAGGGAAATATTTTTTTCATCCGAGAAATGGGAAAAAATATGAAATAAAGGAATATTACACATGTGAATCTACATATGTGATATACCTTATAAAATGTTCATGTTCTCTGATCTATATAGGGGAAACTACCCGTATGATCAGAGACAGGATATGTCAACATCGCTCGAATATAAGGTGTAAAAATGTTGAAGCCCCAGTGTCCTATCACTTCTTAAAGTGTGGACATCAAATAAGCCAATTGAGATGACAAATAATAGATAGTGTGGGTCCCCAAAGAAATGGAGTGAATAGGGAAAAATTACTAAAACAAAAAGAAATGTTTTGGATTTATGAGTTAGGTAGTATGACACCTAAAGGGCTGAACAGAGAGTATGATTGGTCAATTTTTCTGTAGAATTTTTCTGTAGAATTTCACTGTAGAAATTTTATGTAGAATCTTTTTGTAGAATTTTTTTCTCTAAGGTGATAATGCGGTAGAGGTAAATGTTGCTATTGAAAAGTTTTTCTACTAATTTAAAAAAAAAAAAAGACATTTATCTATAAGATAATTTTTCTATAAGATAATTCAATGAATATAGATTGGATTATTCAAACTGTGTAAGTAAACTAAATACATATAATATGTTGCATTCTTCTATGTATTGGTTAAGAATGTTTTTTAGCATGTAATTATTAGGTTTTGTCAGTAGATGGCAGCAGAGCCACAGTATTGAGTGGTTGGCGCGAAACTGAGTTCTTTTAAAAGTGTGTAACATAACATAATGTAACTAGCATGATTAAGAGTGGTGACACTCGAAATGTCGCTGTTTGTGTCTGTACCTTAAACAGATAATAAAGTAAAGGAATAAGAAGGTGCTGTGGGCATTCTTTGTATTATATTGTGACTAGGGGAATAAGGCAGAAGTCCCTGTCTTCACGTGCACCGAACTCCAAGTGTTGCTGTTTAATATTACATTGCATAAAATCTCTCAACATAGGGCTTGGGAGAGAGAGATAGGCTTCGCGGCTGACACTGATACATGGCATATGCGCATCCTAATAACCAAAAAAACTCCTCCATTGTGCTACCCTTTGGGAGCTACAATACAAAATCATGGTCTGGTGGCACTTAGTGCCTTCCACTCTGCACAGGATATATGGCACCCACTCCCCTAAGTGTTGGTGAGGCTATGAACAGATAGTGACCCCCTGCATGTGTGGTGGTCCTGTCCCAAGATACGTCCCCTCTGGAGAAGGCTCTTCAGAATTCTCAGCTCACTACATATATCACTCTACCTTTTCAACCAGAAGCTACCTTACTGCACATACATTTCCCAAGTCTAACTCAGGCTAGGGAAGCCCTCACAATATATCTCCTTATAGCCACAAGCCATAGCAAGAATGTGGAAAAACAAAGATCCACCCCATATATCGCAAGTCCACTCCAAAATACACTACATCAAACAGATAGAATTATATTCCCACAGATCCTTAGACAAGGTTACCTTCTAATCTGGAGGTATGGTCCCCCTGGATAGAAACCTTCCCAGGCTGAAAAAGACCCTCATCTGCAACTCTCATCCCCTGCTTCCTACCTTTCTCACTCCCCCCGTTCTCCTATTTTTTCCCCTTCTCCCCCCTCCTCTCCCCCTCCCATATACTCATACCTGGGCTAATTCCTATACCCCAAGACTTGTTTTTTTTAGAAGATTTCCTCTTCTATCTTTCTTTTTCTTTACTAGACTCAACTGCACCAAACATTTACAGTTTTATGTTACTCGGATACAAAAATTCTGAGGTGCTGGGTTCTAATTTAATATGTTTTAGGAACACTCATATTGTTTGTGGTAAATCTCCTGTATGCAACTGATTGTATATAGTCATGTACACTGCTGTTCCTTTGTTATGTACTGATGTTTACTTGAACCTAATCCTCAATAACAAAAAATGTTTCTTAAAAAAAATAAATTAGATGCTCTATCTGAAGTATGCAAGTTTACTTTTGTCTTCCCTATCCCTTTAATTGATGCAACATGAATGTGATTGCTGCCCTTGTATGACAAAAATATAAGTAGAGTCATATGAAAGCGTCACTCAAATCGGTGATTGCACAATTACTAGTGTAAGAAGTCAAATAATCACTGTTGTAATCAGACCTTTAACTAGTGCAGGTGTTTCATAATCCAGGCCACACCTATCCCTAACATACTGGATTGAAACCATTTCCTCTAAACTTAAAGGAACAGCAAAGTAAAAATTAAAGTTTTATAATTCGTATAGAGCATGCAGTTTTAAACAACTTTCCAATTTACTTCTGTTATCAAATTTGCTTTGTTTTCTTGGTATCTTTTATTGAAGAGTAAAACTAGATAGGCTCATTAGAGCTCAGGAGTGTGCACGTGTCTTTAGTACTCTATGGCAGCAGTGTTTTGTAACATTATTTGTAGCTTTGTGATACAATGTTAGCAAGGGACCTATTGCAGCCTAAACAGCAGACTGCCACTTCCCACAGTTTGTTGCAGAGACTTGGCCTCAGGTTATTCTCCAACTGTGGTGCCCTATCCAAATAGGCCTCAACAAGAGTCTCCACCTCCCCCCTAAGCCTGACCTTCAAACCTGCAGGGTCAACAGACCCAGGCTCTCCCTCCTGTGACAGGGGACCAGCCCTCTCTCCCTCCTCTGTCCCTACAGGGCCACCAGCAGCCCCACTTGCTACAGCCTGCCCCACTCTCTCTGTTATAGATGTGCCTGGCTGAGGCTGACTTCTTCTATTTCCTCCAACCTCCACTTTTCCACCCTCTCTCCTTTCCTCCTCTGCCAGGGTTTGAGGGTTTGAGGTAGGACGAATCCTCCACACAAACATTGGCCCCTAGAACTAACAATAACTACAAAGTTTATATCATTTACAATGGGAGAACAAGAACATCCAGCCACTGGGTTGTTTACAGTTAAAGGGACAGTATACTATAAAATTATTTTTCCTTTAATGTATTTCCACTGACTTGATATACCAACAACAAATTATAAAATGTCTGACAAATAGCTCATTTATGCTTATTTTTTTATATGCAATAGCAGGATTCGTTCTTTAACACCACAACCCATCAAAAGGCCATATTACAAGTGGCGTGTTAACAGTTATGTACGAGCGAAAAGTGGTTTATCACAGGTCGGGTTTATTGCTCGTATTGCAAGCTGAAAGTAAACACCAACATGTGAACGCAATTGCGATTTACACTAGAATAATTACCGCATCCTCAGAGCTCTGGTTAACTGTTTTGTGAAACAAAAAAGTGCCACAAACCACATAAAAAATACATCACAAAGTACAATTACACTAATCATAACACTAATAAAAATTATTAAAAGAAAATTTGCACAATAAAGTTATAAGGCCTGAAAGATATGAGGTCTCAGGTGTTTACATGTTTATATGTGTGTACATATGTATTTATGTATTTATATGTGTGTAAATGTATTTATGTATTTATATGTGTGTACATATGTATTTATGTATTTATATGTGTGTACATATGTATTTATGTATTTATATGTGTGTAAATGTATTTATGTATTTATATGTGTGTACATATGTATTTATGTATTTATATGTGTGTACATATGTATTTATGTATTTATATGTGTGTAAATGTATTTATATGTGTGTACATATGTATTTATGTATTCATATTTGTGTAAATGTATTTACAGACTTATATACACATATAAACACATAAATACATATATACTCATATATAGACATATAAATAATTCCATTGGAGAACTTTGCAGTCAAGTAGATGAAAACATGGTACTATACTGTGAATTTACTGTAAATATTTCACATTCCAAAGTTCTGCACATAGCAGAATATGTTGTATGTATTTATAAATAGATATTCCTATATATATCTGTATATATCTATACCTATATATATTCATGCATATATATATATATATAAATAAAGCAACAAAAGCAAACACTGCTCAGACGATCCAAGTGCTTGTAAATCAGTAACGTTTATTCATGCAGAATATAGGACATAGTCAGACAAAAGAAACACCTATATATATATATATATATATATATATACAGTGGATATAAAAAGTCTACACACCCCTGTTAAAATGTCAGGTTTCTGTGATGTAAAAAAATTAGACAAAGATAAATCATTTCAGAACTTTTTCCACCTTTAATGTGACCTATAAACTACACAACTCAATTGAATAGGATGTTAGTCCCCCCCACACACACTTTTTTGCTCTATTGACTTCTAGTGCGATCGCAACTCGACACACGCAAAAAAAACTAGTTGTAGCGGAGTTAGCGAGCGAGCAGGATCGTTAAATACCGCTCCACTTATAATTTGGACAAAATGAGTTGAGCTTGCAGGGAAATCAGATCCCCTTATTTTTTATTTATTTATTTCTTTTTTAATCTTTTATTGAGATTCTTGGTAAATAAACATCAGTGAAATGACATAGCAAGTAATATACATGAACAAATAAAGTTGTCTCTGCTCAGTAGTTGCACAATTGACCATTAAGTCTCATATATCAACAGGTGATAGCTGTACATTACTTAGTTATCAATAATTTGAGAATCTCGTTTTATAGCATATAGGTAATAGCATTTAACAGTCTCTAGTTTGATAATTACATATAAACCAACTGATATAGGAAACAGTATTGTTCTGAAAATGATAACCACAGAAATTATATCTTTACAATGAAATATATCAGGATGAAGCGGAAATCGTTATAGGAATATGCAGCGGGTAAACACCGCTATAAGTATAGTGGGGGGGAGGGAGTGTTGAGAGCGAAAGGGGGCAAACAAAATAATAATCTATTTTAAGGTGATAGTGTATCTCTTAAGATAAAATAGTACAGAGGATAAGGGGTGGGCAAAATATAAAAGTGTATCATATATTACAAAAGTTATGAGGGTACAGTGGCATTATTATATAGAGGCAATAATGATGAGGGAAACCCCGCGCCTCTGGAAGGTCCAGCATTCAAACATAGTCGGGTGCTGATGATGAGCCTTTGACACAGAAAATCTAACATCATTAACACCAAGACAGGTAACCTACTATTACCCCAAAGGTATTAGTGCACAAATTGAGGAGCTTAAACCATACGATAAGTGCTTTTATAACTGCAAGCCATATATAACTTTGCTTATGTATGGCTAAAACAGCCAATCTCTACCAGTTTCTTATCACAAGCTAAATATAGCAGGTAAAGCTAGTTCTGGGCTCAATAGATACCCATGTTAGTGATATTCTAGTACTCACCAAACCTACGTCCTTATAGGATATAGGAAATAGCATAGGCAGGTTAATTTGTAAACTAATCAAGGAGGAGCTAAGTAAACATAACCTCAGGAATAGAGTTAAATAAACTAAATTTAGGCCAATTACAATAGGATCCTGTAGCACTAATGAAGAGTTACATACCTGTTATTAAGAGAATTATATGTTAAATATAAGTTAAATATATGGACTCCCCTGCCCCGGCCGCAGGCAGGTGATACTGTATACATTTATTTAAACTAAACAAGAGTGCTTAGAGGGACAGTCAAATCCAAAAAAAGCTCATGATTCAAAAAGGGCATGTAATGTAAACAACTTCCCAATTTACTTTTATCATCAATTTTGCTTTGTTCTCTTGGTATACTTAGTTGAAAGCTAAACCTAGGAGGCTCATATGCTAATTTCTTAGACCTTGAAGGCCGCCTCTAATCTAAATGCATTTTGATAGTTTTTCCCCACTAGAGGGCATTAGTTCATGTGTTTCATATAGATAACATTGAGCTCATGCACGGGAATTTACCATGGAGTCAGCTCTGATTGGCTAAAATGCAAGCCTGTCAAAAGAACTGAAATAAGGGGGCAGTCTGCTGAAGCTTAGATACAAGGTAATTATAGAAGTAAAATGTGTATAATTATAACTGTGTTGGTTATGCAAAACTGGGGAATTGGTAATTAAGGGATTATCTATCTTTTAAAACAACAAACATCCTGGTGTTGACTGTCCCTTTAACTCCCCTTTAACTCCCACTATTTTAATATGAACAACATTTACAATAGCAAAATAAATATATTATAGGGACTTTTGCAGCATAAAATAAAACGGCTGTTAACTGCCTAACCTCTACCTGTTTATGATAGAAGGTGTCTCAGGCCTAAATGTACAAGCTGATAATTAATATAACAATTATAAATAGTCGCCACAATATAAGTAGTTGCTTTATACCATACTTGTGAACCTTTGTATAACCATAAAGCCTTAATTAATCCGTTGTAGACTGTATTTCTAGATATATTTGTATAAAGTAAATGGAAAAGTTAGCCAACAAATAACTAAAAGTAGATGTATAAAATAGTAGTATGGATATAGAACCTAGCTTCTAATAGAGATACCTTACTAAAATTCAAGGAGATATAACAATGTACGGAGACAATGATCTGCCTCAAGTAATTCACACATAGAACTTAACAGCGAATTACAAGGTACAAAGCGAAATGGAAAAATGGTATTGATGACAGAGCACACAAGAGGATCTTTAATCTTTTGGACCACTCTGACTTCATGTCGCAATGGGGAAATGTCAGATCCCATGGAGTGCTAGCCAACGCCAGTCCTGAAATGTAGTCTTGAGGAGGTCGCTACATAGGTCAGTATAAAGAGTAAACTATCGTGACTGGAGAGTGACTCCTGATCTTGCAATTTAAGTCCGACCGTGGTGAGCTGCAACCCAGCAGGGGATCTGTAGAGGTGTTGCTCTCCCTCTTTTCCCCAAGCTATCAATGCATCGCCTCTTGTGAGCTTGAGGAGTCTGTGGGGAGGGACATAACAGACTTGATTGTAGACTTCTGCAGGATTGCGCACACATTGCTCCAGCTCTGACATATGTAAGGGACCCGTAGCAAATTTTGTAGATATCTCAGTGTCTGCATTAGCATTGACTGCCCAGGTGTTAAAGTCATCATCCTCCCACTTGGTGCAACCCCTATAGCGGGAGAGGAGGTAAGGTATATGAGACTGGCTGGTTTATTTCTCAGTGTGCAGGCAGATACACCTCCTTCCATATGAATGTTTGTATCTGTTGGATCTTCCCCCTGCTGCTCTTCGGCCTTAGCTGATATCTCCTGTGTAGAAATGGCCGCCTCCATGCGCATATCCCTCACTATACCCATGAGGCTTTCAAATCTTTCGGACATCTGTAGATCCAAGTCCAGCAATAGCTTCTGAATATGTAAATTGTCGTTCTCTATATCCACAAAGATATAGTGCCTCAGTAACACAAAGGTTGCTGCCAAGCCTCGGGTAACCAGTGTGCAGGCAGATACACCTCCTTCCATATGAATGTTTGTATCTGTTGGATCTTCCCCCTGCTGCTCTTTGGCCTTAGCTGATATCTCCTGTGTAGAAATGGCCGCCTCCATGCGCATATCCCTCACTTATACCCATGAGGCTTTCAAATCTTTCGGACATCTGTAGATCCAAGTCCAGCAATAGCTTGCAAATATGTAAATTGTCATTCTCCATATTTACAAAGATATGGTGCCTCAGAAACACAAAGGTTGCTGCCAAGCCTCGGGTAACCAGATGGGATAGGATTATCTAGTAGTGGGCCAAGACTGAATAATTTAACATATCAGCTCTTCGAGATCATTCTCTTGATGTTCTTAGTCTTCCCCTTAGTATTATGGTATCTCCTCTTGCCAAAAATAGTCGCTAAACAATGGTTAAAGGTTACTTTTGAAACTGAAATAGCAGGAGCTCTCTGCTCCTGTCGACTGCTAGCTCTGACCCCAGATATCCTTATTTTATCACTTTTTATACGCACAAATGCTTCCTTATCTCTGTTTGTATACCAAATCCCAATACTTAGAGATTACTTAGTATGCTAAATCCCAATACTTATAGAAAACAATTGGAAATTAACATTTTACAACTTATCTTTCCTACCTCCCACTGAGAGTGTAATTTCTTCTGCTGACTATGTTTACACAGCTTTTCTATAGCTTTTAGTATAGGTAAGGAATCGGATACCACAGGCAAAATCAACTATTTCAAATAATGATATCAATGTTTTATAGAAGCTGCTGCTAGGGTTAGAGTACATTAAGCAAATATGAGCGGTAATCCCGACGAGCGCAAACCCCTGTGATAAACCCCTTATAGCTTGCGTTTGCACTCCACTTGTAACATGGCCAATAGTGTGAGAAAATCCCCTATCATCTGATGCCTCACTAATTACAGAGTTCCAAACTACAAGCTCCACACAAGCCTCAACATGCACAATAAGAGTCACCTGGAGTGAAAAAAATCACACTTTACTTTTATGCAGTTTGATTGAAGAGCCTGAGTGTGTCAGATACCAGGAGAACGCTACCTACCAGAATGCTTAGTGACTACAGCAACATTTGGTGATGGAGGGATAATGGTCTGTAGCTGTTTACAAATTTATTTTTATGGTTTATGCTAGTCCCCTTAATTCTACAGAAAACAAATTATTTTTAAACAATTGGGTACTTTAAACTTGGTGGCAACAGTTTGTGGAAGACCCTTTCCTATTTCAGAATGACTATGCCCATGTGCACAAAGTGCGGTCAATGAAGACATGCTTTTTAAAAAATTGGTGTGGAGCAACTCCAGTAGCCTGCACAGAGCCATGGTTAACCCCAGTGAACACCTTTGGGATGAACTGGAATGTCAATTGCAAGCCTGAGCTTCTAGTCCTACATCAGTGCCTGACCTCACAAAAACTCACAAACTCTGGATGGGCACACATTCCCATAGACTCACTCCAAAATCTTGTGGAAAGCCTTCCCAGAAGAATTGGAGCTGCTGTAGCTGCATAATGGGGGGTGGGGGTCCTTATTAATGCCAGTGACTTTGGAATGGGATGTCCAACAAGCTTATTTAGGTGTTATAGTAAGGTGTCCACATACTTTTGGCCATATAGTGTATATGATTGCACAGGTTAGCCAGTATTAACATATTGTATAAAAATAATTATATAGAATACACACTATGGTCAAATATCCAGCATCCAGAAAATGAGCAAAAGGCCTAGTAAAATGCAAAGAGACCAAAATAATTCCATTCCAGGTTGTTTTGTTTTTATAAGTTTTTTATTTACAAACTATTTACAAATTATTTACAAACTATTTACAAATGATTTAAGAACTATTTACAATATATAAAATTACTATGTACAATGAACAACTAATGCTAGGGGGCGGGACTTATATTTACATATATATAGACCTACTTAAACCTCTTAAATTTCTTAAACCTCTTTGGTTTTTTTAGACGAAGTTTTGGCTTTTTCTGTAGTTTAAGTTTTGGCATTTTCCTTATCTTTCGTATCTTTGAGAGTTTTAGTTTCTGAATTTTCTTTAGCTTTGGTGCCTTTGCAAGTTTGATTTTCTTCTTGCTTCTTCTTTCCTTTACTTTAGTCTTTTCAGTTTTCCTGACCTTTTCTGTCCTTTTTTTCTCCTCTTTTGCTTTTTTATGTTTACGTTTTTCTTCCTTCCCTTCCCCCTTTTCCTTCTTTTTCCTCTTCTCTTTCAGTTCTTTGCGCTCTTTCCTCTTCTCTTTCTCTTTCAGTTCTTTACGCTCTTTCCTTTTCTCTTTGTCTTTCCTCTTTTCCTCCTTTTCTTTTAATTTATCCTTGTGCTTTTCCTTCCTTTTCCTTTTTTCTTTTTTATCCTTTTTTGTGTCATGTTCATCGTCTTCACTTTCCTTGTGTTTATGTTTTTCACTATGCCTTTCCATTTCTTGTCTTTCTATCTCTGATTTCCTCTGTTCAATATGGTCCTGTATTTTCTGCCCTATCCATGACACTATTGAGCCTCCTGTCTGCTGTTCTACAGCTTCATCATTCGAGGTCTCATTTTCATCCGAGGAAATCTCTTTTTGTATTTGGTATTTACGGGCACCTAATGCAAAATCATAAGATAAAATCAGTACATACAAATCCTTCTATAAAACGCTAAAATTCTTCCATTTGCACTATATAACCTTCTTACATAACTAACCCTTATTTTTTATTACCCCTCTGCAGAAAATCGATTGTTCCGTAAACGTCTTCCCAGTAACTCACTCAGCTGCTTAACAGAACAGTCCATCAATCATCTCAGTGTTCCTTATATTTTTTAACAATATTATTTTCTACTTGATGCAAAAAGCTAAAAGGACAGTCTAGGCCCAATACATCATTTTGATTACTTATTGTTACATACCAGAGAAGCATCCTGCAACTGGTCCCACATCTATACGCTTGTTAGAAGTACATGAAACATTTAAATACTCATTGTTTTTTAGGAGCCAAAAATGTCCGCCAAGCCCCGCCCACCTATTGAGTGTATCTTTTGGTATGTTAAGTTTCTCCAATCACGATCGACTTGTGAATATGTTTTCCTACTAACACACACTGATTTGTGCATGTGCAACTTGAAAAAGCTAACTGAAAAATATGAAATGTGTCATACAAAAAATCAGCTTACTGGACAAGAGGAAAGCTGTAGACAGAGCTTGGTGGCCATTTTCAGCTGCTAACAAACTATGATTATTTGAAAGCAAGATGTGTGTCTGGTATGTCACAATAAGCAATAAACAATGAGTATTGGGTTTAGACTGTCCCTTTAAACTTACACAATTCTGAGAGAGAACGCAATTTAAAAAAATGAAAATTCCTTTTATTTTATTGTAAAAATGTTTTTTTTCACTTGGTGTCTTGTATTAAAACGTTAAGTCTGGAGAGCAGACCAAGGTAGGCTTAGGAGTATGCATGTGTTCTAAGCATTATATTGCAACAGCATTTAAAGGACCAGTCAACACAGTAGATTTGCATAATCAACAAATGCAAGATAACGAGACAATGCAATAGCACTTAGTCTGAACTTCAAATGAGTAGTAGATTTTTTTTTTCTGACAATTTAAAAGTTATGTCTTTTTCCACTCCCCTGTACCATGTGACAGCCATCAGCCAATAACAAATGCATACACGTACCATGTGACAGCCATCAGCCATTCACAAATGCATACACACTTATTCTTGCACATGCTCAGTAGGAGCTGGTGACTCAAAAAGTTTAAATATAAAAAGACTGTGCACATTTAGTTAATGGAAGTAAATTGGAAAGTTGTTTAAAATGGCTGCTCTTTCTGAATAATGAAATTTTACAGAGCTTAGAATAGCAAAAAAAAATTTTTTGTAATTGAATGTTTATTGTGAATCATGACCCTATAATTCTGACCTCCATGACCCTTTAACTAATTACGTTTATTTGATCTCACTTCGTTTTCTTTCCTTTACCTCCCTCTATATCACATTTACCCCTTTTTACCTTTTTTCTTGTTCTTTTTCACTTTCTTGGGTTTATCTTCTCCCATTTCAATGACTGTGTGTCCTATTGGAGATTCAAAGGCAAAATGATGTTATAATATTATACGTATGCTTTTATAACAGCCCAGGGGCGTATCTACCTAGGCAAACAAGGCACTGGCCTAGGGTGGCAATATGGGAAGGGGAAGCCCCTTTTTGTGATTATATTTGCAAGAAGCTTACAGTTATTTAAGTATTATACAGGTATATAATGGGAGATTTTTTCTAAAGAGCTTACATTCTAGGGGGTATAATAAGAGACTGCCCATGGAACTTACAGTAAAGAGGTAGCTCTGAACCTTTATTTTATTCAGCTAGCTATTGCCTTTAATTCTATTGTCTTTAGCCCTTAGTATTGTGTTTAGGGAAGTATTGTTTTAAGAAATCTGTGTTTGTTTTTTTTATATATATATATATATATATATATATATATATATATATATTGCAGCAATAGTTAGGTGTGTATGTGTCTGTGTATGCTTGTGTGTTGCTGTGTGTGTCTGTGTATGTCTGTATGTCTGTGTATGTCTGTCTGAGTGTCTGTCTGTGTGTGTGTCTGTCTGTGTGTGTCTGTCTGTGTGTGTGTATATGTGTATTTTTATGACTCTGTGTGTGTCTGTGTGTTGCTGTGTATGTCTGTGTGAGTGTCTGTCTGTGTGTGTGTGTGTCTGTCTGTGTGTGTATATATGTGTATTTTTTTTACTCTGTGTGGGTGGGTGAGACTGTGTGTGTGCCTGTGACTGTGTGTGTGTGTGTGCCTGTGACTGTGTGTGTGTGCCTGTAACTGTGTGTGTGTGCCTGTGACTGTGTGTGTGTATATATATACATGAACATTTATTTTGAAAATGCCATACAAAATTCACATTACTCCCTGGCCAAAAAAAAATTCTGGCTAAAAAAGGCCTAAAACCTTGGGGGAGAGGGTTAGATGGGAAGCTAAAGTTTTAGTGGCTATGGCAGCACAAATCTGAAATACGCAACTATATTAGCCCCTATAATGTCTCCAATGACTATATACTACCGCTTTTCTCAAATTTTCTATTTAGTTTGACGTACTATTGACATGTTTGGGGCGATGTTCCTTTCCCTTCTCTTCATCCGGTGTAATTTTACCCAAGGTCATCAGAATGTCTCTTACTTTTGTTGAATGCTGCTTACTGGGAAATAAAAAACAAAAAAACCATAATTTATGTAAGAACTTACCTGATAAATTCATTTCTTTCATATTAGCAAGAGTCCATGAGCTAGTGACGTATGGGATATACATTCCTACCAGGAGGGGCAAAGTTTCCCAAACCTTAAAATGCCTATAAATACACCCCTCAGCACACCCACAAATCAGTTTAACGAATAGCCAAGAAGTGGGGTGATAAGAAAAAAGTGCGAAAGCATATAAAATAAGGAATTGGAATAATTGTGCTTTATACAAAAAAATCATAACCACCACAAAAAAGGGTGGGCCTCATGGACTCTTGCTAATATGAAAGAAATGAATTTATCAGGTAAGTTCTTACATAAATTATGTTTTCTTTCATGTAATTAGCAAGAGTCCATGAGCTAGTGACGTATGGGATAATGACTACCCAAGATGTGGATCTTTCCACGCAAGAGTCACTAGAGAGGGAGGGATAAAATAAAGACAGCCAATTCCTGCTGAAAATAATCCACACCCAAAATAAAGTTTAATGAAAACATAAGCAGAAGATTCAAACTGAAACCACTGCCTGAAGCACTTTTCTACCAAAAACTGCTTCAGAAGAAGAAAACACATCAAAATGGTAGAATTTAGTAAAATATGCAAAGAGGACCAAGTTGCTGCTTTGCAAATCTGATCAACCGAAGCTTCATTCCTAAACGCCCAGGAAGTAGAAACTGACCTAGTAGAATGAGCTGTAATCCTTTGAGGCGGAGTTTTACCCGACTCGACATAGGCATGATGAATTAAAGATTTCAACCAAGATGTCAAAGAAATGGCAGAAGCTTTCTGGCTTTTTCTAGAACCAGAAAAGATGAAAAATAGACTAGAAGTCTTTCGGAAAGACTTAGTAGCTTCAACATAATATTACAAAGCTCTAACAACATCCAAAGAATGCAATGATTTCTCCTTAGAATTCTTAGGATTAGGACATAATGAAGGAACCACAATTTCTCTACTAATGTTAGAATACACAACCTTAGGAAAAAAATCAAAAGAAGTTCGCAACACCGCCTTATCCTGATGAAAAATCAGAAAAGGAGACTCGCAAGAAAGAGCAGATAATTCAGAGACTCTTCTGGCAGAAGAGATGGCCAAAAGAAACAAAAGAAAGAAGTTTAATGTCCAAATGAATGCATGGGTTCAAAAGGAGGAGCTAGAAGAGCCCCCAGAACCAAATTCAAACTCCAAGGAGGAGAAATTGACTGAATGACAGGTTTTATACGAACCAAGTCTTGTACAAAACAATGAATATCAGGAAGATTAGCAATCTTTCTGTGAAAAAGAACAGAAAGGGCAGAGATTTGTCCTGTCAAGGAACTTGCGGTCAAACCTTTATCTAAACCATCCTGAAGAAACTGTAAAAAAAATTCTCGGAATTCTAAAAGAATGCCAGGAAAAATGATGAGAAGACACTAAGAAATATAAGTCTTCCAGACTCTATAATATATCTCTCTAGATACAGATTTACAAGCCTGTAACATAGTATTAATCACAGAGTCAGAGAAACCTCTTTGACCAAGAATCAAGCGTTCAATCTCCATACCCTTAAATTTAAAGATTTGAGATCCTGATGGAAAAAAGGACCTTGCGACAGAAGGTCTGGTCTTAACGGAAGAGCCCACGGTTAGCAAGAGGCCATCCGAAAAAGAATCCGTCCATGCTGGAGCTACCAGCAGAACAAACGAGCATTCCTTCAGAATCTTGGAGATTACTCTTGGAAGAAGAACTAGAGGCGGAGAGATATAGGCAGGATGATACTTCCAAGGAAGTGATAATGCATTCACTGCCTCCGCCTGAGGATCCCGGGGTCTGAACAGATACCTGGGAAGTTTCTTGTTTAGATGAGAAACCATCAGATCTATTTCTGGAAGTTCCCACATTTGAACAATCTGAAGAAATACCTCTGGGTGAAGAGACCATTCGCCCGGATACAACGTTTGACGACTGAGATAATCCGCTTCCTAATTGTCTATACCTGGGAAATGAACCGCAGAGATTAGACAGGAGCTGGATTCCGCCCAAACCAGAATTCGAGATACTTCTTTCATAGCCAGAGGACTGTGAGTCCCTCCTTGATGATTGATGTATGCCACAGTTGTGACATTGTCTGTCTGAAAACAAATGAACGACTCTCTCTTCAGAAGAGGCCAAGACTGAAGAGCTCTGAAAAATGCACGGAGTTCCAAAATATTGATCGGTAATCTAACCTCCTGAGATTCCCAAACCCCTTGTGCCGTCAGAGACCCCCACACAGCTCCCCAACCTGTAAGACTTGCATCTGTTGAAATTACAGTCCAGGTCGGAAGAACAAAAGAAGCCCCCTGAACTAAACGATGGTGATCTGTCCACCACGTCAGAGAGTGTCGTACAATCGGTTTTAAAGATATTAATTGAGATATCTTTGTGTAATCCCTGCACCATTGGTTCAGCATACAGAGCTGAAGAGGTTGCATGTGAAAATGAGCAAAGGAGATCGCGTCCGATGCAGCAGTCATAAGACCTAAAATTTCCATGCATAAGGCTACCAAAGGGAATGATTGTGACTGAAGGTTTTGACAATCTGATATCAATGTTAGACTTCTCTTGTCTGACAAAGACAGAGTCATAGACACTGAATCTACCTGGAAACCTAAAAAGGTTACCCTTGTCTGAGGAATCAATGAACTTTTTGGTAAATTGATCCTCCAACCATGATCTTGAAGAAACAACACAAGTCGATTCGTATGAGATTCTGTTAAATGTGAAGACTGAGCAAGTACCAAGATATCGTCCAAATAAGGAAATACCAATACCCTGTTCTGTGAATACAGACAGAAGGGCACCGAGAACCTTTGTAAAAATTCTTGGAGCTGATGCTAAGCCAAACGGTAGAGCCACAAAACTGGTAATGCTTGTCTAAAAAAGAGAATCTCAGAAACTAAAAGTGATCTGGATGAATCGGAATATGCAGATATGCATCCTGTAAATCTATTGTAGACATATAATGCCCTTGCTGAACGAAAGGCAGGATAGTCCTTACAGCTACCATCTTGAATGTTGGTATCCTTACATATCGATTCAATATTGATAGATCCGGAACTGGTCTGAAGGAATTGACCTTCTTTGGTACAATGAAGAGATAGAATAAAACCCCAGCCCCTGTTCCAGAACTGGAACTGGCATAATTACTCCAGCCAACTATAGATCTGAAACACATTTCAGAAATGCTTGAGCCTTTGCTGGGTTTACTGGGACACGGGAAAGAAAAAAAATCTCTTTGCAGGAGGCCTTAACTTGAAGCCAATTCTGTACCCTTCTGAAACAATGTTCTGAAACCAGAGATTGTGAACGGAATTGATCCAAATTTCTTTGAAAAGAACGTAAACTGCCCCATACCAGCTGAGCTGGAATGAGGGCCGCACCTTCATGGGGACTTAGGAGCTGGCTTTGGGTTTCTATAAGGCTTGGATATATTCCAAAGTGAAGAAGGTTTCCAAACTGATACCGCTCCTGAGGATGAAGGATCAGGCTTTTGTTCCTTGTTGTGATGAAAGGAACGAAAACAATTATTAGACCTAAATTTACCTCAGATTTTTTATCCTGTGGTAAAAAAGTTCCCTTCCTTCCAGTAACAGTTGAGATAAAAGAATCCAACTGAGAACCGAATAATTTATTACCCTGGAAAGAAAGGGATAGCAAAGTTGACTTAGAAGACATATCAGCATTCCAAGTTTTAAGCCATAAAGCTCTTCTAGCTAAAATAGTTAGAGACATATACCTGACATCAATTCTAATGATATCAAAGATTTCATCACAAATAAAATAATTAGCATGTTATAGAATAATAATGCTATGAGAATTATGATCTGTTACTTGTTGCGCTAAAGCTTCTAACCAAAAAGTTGAAGCTGCAGCAACATCCGCTAAAAATATAGCAGGAGTAGAGACAGCCCCATTAACCTTAGGGATTTTGTCCCAAACTCTAATCTGTCAGATGGCACAGGATATAATTGCATAAAACGTTTTAAAAGGAGTAAATGAATTACCCAAATTATTCCATTCCCTGGAAATTACTTCAGAAATAGCATCAGGGACAGGAAACACTTCTGGAATAACTACAGGAGATTTAAAAACCTTATTAAAACGTTTAGTTTTAGTATCAAGAGGACCAGAATCCTTTATTTCTAATGCAATTAATACTTCTTTAAATAAAGAACGAATAAATTCCATCTTGAACAAATACAAAGATTTATCAGCATCAACCTCTGAGACAGAAACCTCTGAACCAGAAGAACCATTATCAGTATCAAAATGATGATGTTCATTTAAAAATTCATCTGAAAAAAGAGAAGTTTTAAAAGACTTTTATGTATACTAGAAGGAGAAATAACAGACATAGCCTTCTTAATGGATTTAGAAACAAAATCTCTTATGTTATCAGGAACACTCTGAGTATTAGATGTTGACGGAACAGCAACAGGTAATGTAACAGTACTAAAGGAAATTTTATCTGCATTAACAAGTTTGTCATAACATTTAATACAAACAACAGCTGAAGGAACAGATACCAAAAGTGATACACTTAGCTTTGGTAGCTCCAGCACCGGGCAGCGATTTTCCTGAAGTATCTTCTGACTCAGTTGCAACGTGGAACACCTTGCGATACGTAATAGAAAAAACAACATATAAAGCAAAATTGATCAAATTCCTTAAATGACAGTTTCAGTAATGGGAAAAAAATGCCAGTGAACAAGCTTCTAGCAACCAGAAGCAATAAATAATGAGACTTAAATAATGTGGAGACAAAAGTGACGCCCATATTTTTTTAGCACCAAATAAGACGCCCACATTATTTGGCGTCTAAATGCTTTTGGCGCCAAAAATGACGCCACATCCGGAACGCCGACACTTTTGACGCAAAAGAACGTCAAAAAATGACGCAACTTCCGGCGACATGTATGACGCCGGAAACAGAAAAAAATTTTGCGCCAAAAAAGTCCGCGCCAAGAATGACGCAATAAAATGAAGCATTTTCAGCCCCCGCGAGCCTAACAGCCCACAGGGAAAAAGTCAAATTTTTTAAAGTAAGAAAAAATGATTGATTCAAATGCATTATCCCAAATATGAAACTGACTGTCTGAAAATAAGGAATGTTGAACAACCTGAGTCAAGGCAAATAAATGTTTGAATACATATATTTAGAACTTTATAAAAAAGTGCCCAACCATAGCTTAGAGTGTCACAGAAAATAAGACTTACTTACCCCAGGACACTCATCTACATGTTTGTAGAAAGCCAAACCAGTACTGAAACGAAAATCAGCAGAGGTAATGGTATATATATAAGAGTATATCGTCGATCTGAAAAGGGAGGTAAGAGATGAATCTCTACGACCGATAACAGAGAACCTATGAAATAGACCCCGTAGAAGGAGATCATTGCATTCAAATAGGCAATACTCTCCTCACATCCCTCTGACATTCACTGCACGCTGAGAGGAAAACCGGGCTCCAACCTGCTGCGGAGCGCATATCAACGTAGAATCTAGCACAAACTTACTTCACCACCTCCATAGGAGGCAAAGTTTGTAAAACTGATTTGTGGGTGTGGTGAGGGGTGTATTTATAGGCATTTTAAGGTTTGGGAAACTTTGCCCCTCCTGGTAGGAATGTATATCCCATACGTCACTAGCTCATGGACTCTTGCTAATTACATGAAAGAAATAAAAAAACTCCCCCATGTCAATATGTTCTGGTCTTGGGATCATATATCAGTTTCTAATATTAGAAGCTTAACCTCATTAGCAAATATGTAAAATTAAAAGGACGTGAAACTCAAACATTTTCTTTCATGATTCATATACAACATACAATATTATGTAACTTTCAAATTTAGTTCTATTATCAATTTTGCTTCATTCTCTTTGAAGGCGCAGCAATACACTACTGGCAGCTAGCTGAACACGTCAGTAAGCCAATGACAAGAGGTATATTTGTACAGCCACTAATCAGCAGCTAGCTCCCAACTCCTGAGCCTACCTAGGTATGCTTTTCAACACAAGATACCAAGAGAATAAAGCAAATTAGATAATAGTAGTAAAGTGGAAAACTGTTTAAAATTACATGCTCTATCTGAATAAGGGAAAAAACATTTTTGTCCTTTTACAAAAGTTTTTGAATGTATAATAAGTTAAAGGTACCATGTATCAGGAGCAAGTATCACTGCTGTGTGAGAATTCACCATGAGGTAACTGTCCCTTATAGAATATTTATTTGAATTCTACAATCTGCACTACTGTGCATAGACAGCAGTCAGCTCTATGTAGTTTGATAGATTACCTTGTGGTTCTAGCTATCTCAATGGCTCCTTATCTGGCAGAGGTTATGGGTCATGTCGGGGACGGTTGTTAGGATTAATGGTTTATTACAGTTCGGGATCTAGTAGCTAAATTGATAATTACACTGGGTTCTTTTAGTTTATGGGTTACTGGTAGGGGGAGTCTTGTAGATCATGGATTAAAAACAACTTAAGTTTTCATAAGGGTGGAGATCTGCTGGTCTAAAGGTGTTTATTGTTGTGAGAAAAATATAAAAATTTCAAATTAATTTGAACAATCTCATATGCTAAAGCTTGGTTATACAGCACAAAGAGAACCAAATCTATTAAATGCACTAAAAGGTTGAATATTTTAGAACATTTCTGTCTTGTGTTTACGTAAAACATAGCACTAGTTCACTGCAAATGTTATGGGAAAATTAATTAAGTTATTAATTAAATTAACATGGAGATATTGATAATTTGGGGCCGATTTATCAAGCTCCGTATGGAGCTTGATGCCCCTGTTTCTGCGCGAGCCTTCAGGCTCGCCAGAAACAGAAGTTATGAAGCATCGGTCTTCAGTAGCGGTCTAAAGACCGCCGCTCCATAACTTTATCCGCCTGCTCTGAGGTCGCGGACAGAAATTAATACCGATACTATATGATCGGGTTGATTGACACCCTCTGCTAGCGGCCAATTGGCCTTGAATCTGTAGGGGGCGGCATTGCACCAGCAGTTCACAAGATAAATGCCGACAGCGTATGTGCAGAGGACATCGTATTATGTCCGCTCGCACTATGATAAATATACCCCTTTGACTTGATTGTGAGGCAATTTATTTTGTGCTGTCAATTAGGATGTGAGTATCTCTTTCTATCTATTATTATTTATACAGAGATTGTACAGATATATTTATGTATAAAACGTTTATGTATTAATCAAAGTAACTGGGCTACTGAGTACTAAGGATGAGGCAGAGACCTCGAGCAACTTATTGAAACCGTTGTGCATCTGTAATATCCTCATTCTTCAACCTAAATAACTTATTTTTCAGATGGAATTATAAATTAGAAGTTAATGTGTTTTTGACATGGAATAAAAAAAAACAATTTTCTATAAATGGAGTGGGTGATAGAGAATAAAAACACATTTTAAAGCCTTGGGACCATGGTGGACGTCACCTGAAATGCTTAAAAGGGGATTGTCCATTATTTTTATGTTTTACTTATGTTGCTGTACTTAATAAATTTATGTTACTTGTTAGAGGATATCTCTGGCAGGAATAATACAGTATCTATTGCATATAAATACACATGTTAAGTGATTTAATTTCAATTAAAATAACTACTATTTAACTTTTACAGAAATATTTAATATGTTAAAAGAGATACTGAACCCAAATTTTTTCTTTCATGATTCAGATACTGCATGCAATTTTAAGCAACTTTCTATTTTAGTCTTGTTATCAAATTTTCTTTGTTCTCTTGGTATCTTTTATCTTACAAGCCGGCCCATCTTAGGTTCAAAACTTGGGTACAGCTTGCTGATTAGTGGCTAAATGTAGCCACCAATCAGCAAATGCTATCCAGGGTACTGAACCAAAAATGGGCTGGCTCTTAAGCTTACATTCATGCATTTTCAAATAAAGATACCAAGAGAATGAAGAAAAATTCATAATAGGAGTAAATTAGAAAGTTGCTTTAAATCACATTAACTATCTGAATCATAAGAGAAAAAAATTGGGTTCAGTATCCCTTTAATTACATATCTTGCATACATATTATAGAACATTTACTAGTTATGCTATTGTGACTCTGATTTAGTTTGGACTTGATATCCTGACATTACCGTTTATTTTATGAAACCCTCATATTATGATGTATGTATGTAATATACACAATGCACAGCTTGTGTGATCTCTATAACTTACTAAGCAAGGATGAAGAGGGCAATTGATAACAGGATAACCAGAATGGTAATAATTGGTACCACAAGCACCACAGTTGGAAACGTGGCTGGGCTCCAGATGTCTGTGGAGAAAAACAGATTATGGGAATAAGATTTATGTTCTAGATAGTTACAGGGCAGCTAGTTTGTAGAACTCACCTATTTACATAAGTTAAAGGAATGAAAATTATTAAATGCTATAGAAATAATGGAAAACAAAACAAAATAATTACATTCCTATGTTGTGGTGTAAAAACTGTGACTTGGTGAGGTGTAATAAAGCAAAATAAATAAATAAATAAATATACACAAAGCTACAAGAACTATCAATGCTTATTTGAGGTAATTTTATAACAATAGTAGGTGAAATAAATAATAAATGTGTATTGCATTGTTATTTTATTATTCATGTATAAATCTATTGCTTTTATCAGGTGCTTTGGTTCTATTTGGTACTGATCCATATTTGTCTATTTAATAATTGTATGTATTATAAAAAGTGTATTTATAAAAAATATTAACTTACTAAAATTATCTCCTCTTCTGGCTCCTGCGTCATTTCCAGAGAATATAAATTCTGAAAGAAAAAAAATAACTGAAAATATATTAACTGTACTAATTATAAATATATAACAGTGGGGAAGAACTCAAACAGTGCTGCAGGAAAAGGGACATTGTACACAGAATTTTCTTTGCATAAATGTTTTGTAGATGATCTATTTATATAGCCCATCTGGGGGTATTTTTGTAAAAATCTATAGTTTGGCTTATTTTTAAATAACATTTTGCTGATTTTCAGACTCCTAACCAAGCCCCAAAGTTTTAGATGTATACTGATGTATACAGACTCCAGCTTGCTCCTAGTCTTGTAAAAGGGTCTTTTCATATGCAGGTGAGGGGGAATGTCTGCTCTTCCTGCTTTCTCATCCTATTTCAGTGGGTGTCCCAGCCTAATCTCATTAACAGTGCTAAATTGGGATCTTTTTCTTTATAGTAGTGCCGATTACATGCAGTTATATGAAAATTTGTGTATACTGTCCCTATAAAGATGGTAATGGGAAGGGAACCCATAAAGATTATTTTGTGTCTGTCTGGTTGAACATGTATGTGAATGTAAAGGAATCAAGATCAAACAGAAGAAAAAGTCACCAAGTACAAGTTAAACACACTAGAGTTATGTACCGTACGTAATCATCCTCATAGAAAAGGTAACTGTACCCTAATGTGAAATTATATAGGCGAGTGTACAGGAGGGATCGACCCAAATCTATCATCAAATGTAAAACGTCAATCTCTAAAACACAAAATATAAACACACAACCATAAAAAATAATTATATACATAAACATTGGAGGCCCTAGTTAATAACACTGAAATATCACATAAAAATAGAGTGAGTCACGAAAAATTATAATATCAGATAATGGAAACAGTTCTCAAATATCGTCATGGGCTATTATACAGTCCGTAACTCAACTGACCAATTAAAAACCAGACCCATGAATATGAACACCGATACTGAAATACACACCAATAGAATTACAAGTCATAGTCCCAGAGATAATTTTAATGTTAAAACAACATCAACTCTAAAAAAGTTACAAAAAGGGATGTACTAGGTTGAATTTGGGCTTTAATGCTGTTTATTTGCACCCCTGCTTACTAGCTCAGTAATATCTACATAATTTACTCCAAATGAAAATAAATGTATATATAATGTTTTCCATATGGAATTAGTTATAGTAGGTATCACTGAGTTAGTAGAGATGCATAAAAACAACATTTAAGTCCAAATCAAAACACAATCTGCCTTTTTTAGATCAATAATTCTCACAGTGGAAATATGTGCAGTGACTTTCAGTTGTGTCACATTAGTTTTATAAAGATGCCTATTTATTACTATCTATACCTCATGTAATATTCCATAACACACTAATTACAGAATGTAGCTATTTCCTTTTTCATATTAGATACTACTGAATATTAACTATACAATGATTTAAGTTAATAACTTTATTTGTTTATAAATAATGCTTCATTCACGTCCATTGACTTTAACTACCAAGTTAACAAGTGAACAATTCATTAAATCAATAAAAACCTCCACTTACCATCTGGGTTTGTTGTGCCTTTCGGCCGATGTTCCGGGAGCTCTATGCTCTCTGTAAATCCACTGGGCAACCCTGTGTGTGCAAAAGAAAATGTCAGTAAACACATTGTTCTCTCTAAGTATTGAGCTTTGGTTTACAAACAGATATAATATAAGGAACCAAGTGTGTGTACACTAAGTGATAACAAAATGAGATCTAATTTTACCTGCAAGCTCAACCCATTGTAATAGGCTGTGGTTTCAAAGTACAAAACCAGCAATTTCATGTACAAAAATAAACCTGAAAATGCAATTTCTCATAAAGTCTTTACTCTGCAGCTTGTATAACAAGTCATTGGAAATACATTAATGTAAAAAGCAATTTTACAGTAAAACTGTCCCTTTAACAGTGTTATTTTTAATAAAGTTTTCCCATTGATCATTTCCTTTTTGTTTTTAAATTAAGCTCAGCAACATGTTGGTTACAAAATGCTTGACCAGCCATATTAAAGCAGTCACAGAGAGCTACTGAATGGGAGTGATAACCCATACCAAGCTACAGTTATAAGTGCAAAAGTCTATGAATAGTAAAGCATCCTTACCTTGCAGGGTGCGCACAGGCAGACCCAGAATAGCATGGCTCATCAGTAGAAAAATAAGGCTCATGAGGGCAATATAGAGCATGTCTACTTGCTATTCTCACTCGCAGAAAAGGGACTGCACTGACTGCTTACAGCTAGCATATACTAGGTGTGATGTCATAATAGTGCTGTGACATCATTTGCTCTGGCTGATTTGTAGAGAGAGTGTTATTGTTGTGTCACTACCTCTGGCTGATCTGTAGAAAGGCTATTTATTTTACTAATCACAATATCATTATAGCATATAATGTACATGTATTACTCATAAAGCATATGTCTTATTCATTCTACTATTCACTCCTCCTGTTCACAAGCCTATATTTACTAACAATTCAGGCATCTTTCCTGTAACATTTTTTAGAGTTTCTGTTATTCAGCATAGCTGAAACCTAGTGGGATGATTCACATGACTGGGCAGTTAAAGGGACAGTATACACTCATTTTCATATAACTGCATGTAATAGACACTACTATAAAGAATAAGATGCATAGATACTGATATAAAAATCCAGTATAAAACTGTTTAAAAACTTACTTAGAAGCTCTCAGTTTAGCTCCGTTGAAAAGGTAGCTGGAAAGCCCACTGCACTGGGAAATAAGACCCTCCCCCTTCTTTTGCATATGAAAAGACCATTTACACAAGCAGGAGCAAGCTGGAGAAGGTAGCTGACGGTATTCACATAAAACCTTGGGGCTTGGTTAGGAGTCTGAAAATCAGAGCAATGTTATTAAAAAATAAGCAAAACTATACATTTTTTTAAAAAAAAAAACCCTTTATGGGCTATATAAATAGATCATCTACAAAACATTTATGCAAAGAAAAAATGAGTGTATAATGTCCCTTTAAGTTAGAGGGTTATACTTTATTTAGGAGGGATAGGGGTAATAAAAGGGTAGGGGGAATTTGCAGGGACAGTATACACCAATTCTCATATAACTGCATGTTATAGACACTACTATAAAGAAGAATATGCACAGATACTGATCTAAAAATCCAGTTTGAAACCTTTTAAAACGTACTTAGAAGCTCCCAGTTTAGTACTGTTGATTAGGTAGTCTGGGACACCCACTGAAAGGGGCTGGGTAAACAAAAAGAGCAGAACCCCCCTCCCCCCTTCCTTGCATATGAAGAGACAGATAACATAAACAGGAGCCTGCAGGAGTCTGTAAACGCATGTATACATCTGGCACTGTGGGGCTTAGTTAGGAGTCTGAAAATCAGCACAATGTTATTAAAAAATAAGCAAAACTATACATTGTTACAAAAAACTCTATCAGATGGGCTATATAAATGGATCATCTACAAAACATTTATGCAAATAAAAGTCTAGTGTATAGTGTCCCTTTCTGCCTACAATAAGGGTAGATATTGTATGATGATATAGGGGATAATGTAGAGACACTGTGGGTTGAAGTAAAGATTGGGGAAAAAGTCCCAAATAATTATTTTTAGGTACATGCTACAAGCCCCCCCCCCCCCTCACACCCCACAATAGTGACATGGAGTGTTGTAATTATGGATTTTAACTACCCTGAAATACTTTGGGTCAATGAAACTAGCAATGCGACTAAGAGGGAAAGCTTTTTATAAAAATCTTTAT
Organism: Bombina bombina; assembly: GCF_027579735.1. Classification (NCBI taxonomy): domain Eukaryota; kingdom Metazoa; phylum Chordata; class Amphibia; order Anura; family Bombinatoridae; genus Bombina; species Bombina bombina. The sequence continues at coordinate 926,244,655 of NC_069502.1, forward strand.
GACAATAAATGAAGAAGCCAAATAGAAATAAATCTATGCTGGATTTCATGCTATAAAATAATACAGAAATAATATCAACCATAGAAGTGAAAGAATATTTAGGTAACAGTCACCTTAACATGGTCAGGTTTTTAGGTAACTTTCCATAAGCAGTGTTACGAGGGTTCAACCAAGACTTTTAAATTCAATGATTTAAGGAAATCACGAAATAGCATTTATTCAAGAGACATAAAACCCAAAAATGTTATTTTATGATTCAGATAGATTATACGTTTAAACAACTTTCCAATTTACTTCTGTTATTAGTTTTGCTTCATTCTCTTGGTATCTTTTATTGAAGCAACAGCATTGCACTCCTGGAAGCTAGCTGAAAACATTTGTAAGTCAATGAAAATGGGGATACAAGTTAAGCCACCAATCAGCAGCTTGCTCCAAGCTCATGAGCCTATCTAAATATGCTTTTCAACTAAGGATACCAAGAGAATGAAGCAAAATAGCTAATAGAAGTAAATTAGAAAGTTGTTTGAAATGGAATGCATCATGAAAGAAAAAAAAATTGGGCTTCATGTCCCTTTAATGAAGAACATTTAAAACGTTGTTTAAAGGGACAATCAGGTTAAATTAAATTTTCATGATTCAGATACAGCATGTCATTTTAAACAACTTTCCAATTTACTTACATTAAAAAAAATGTGAATAGTCTTTTATATTTACACTTTTTGAGTCACTAGATCCTACTGAGCATGTGCAAGAATTCACAGACTATACGTATATGCATTTGTAATTGGCTGATTGCTATCACATGGTACAAGGGGAGTGGAAATATACATAACTTTGAAATTTGTTATTAAAAAATCTACTACTCATTTGAAGATCAGACTAAGTGCTATTGCATTGTCTTGTTATCTTGCATTTGTTGATTATGCAAATCTAATGTGTTGACTGGTCCTTATACACATTACCACATGGTTCTAAAAGTAAAATAAATAAATCCAAGCCAATGTGGCAAAATATAAGTTGGTTAAGAGCAATTAGAAACAAAACATGAGGTATTAATATTATTCAAGAAAATAGTATGGACTTGCAATTCGAAATATATAAGGAATTTAACAATGCATGCAAAAGAGACACAAGGTTAGCCAAAATTGAAAATGAAAGAGTAATTGAAAAGACAAAGCCGAAAATATTTTTTTAAGTATATAGGGCTAGATTACCTATGGCGTGCTAACTGTTGCTTTAGAGAGATATCAGCTTTTTTTCAGCTTTTTGCATGCAACGGAAATAGTATGAACATTACAAATGGAAAGTAAATGTTTTCGCTCAAGTGCAATCACGATTTACGTTTGTCAGGCTAGCGCAACTTGAGAGCTTGTGTAAAGGGTAGGGAAAAAAGTTGCATTAAACACCACATAAATACACTTAAAAGTACAGTTACACTTATATTAACACTATATGATAAAAATTATTAATAAAATAAAAATATTAAAAAAGTTATAAGGGCTCAAAGATATATGATATAAGGTGTTTGACAAAAAAAGCTGCAAAGGGCTTTAAAATACATGTACATACAAATACAGGTCTAATATATATATATATACATATATATATATATATATATATATATATATATATATATATACATACAGTTGTGCTCATAAGTTTCCATACCCTGGCAGAATTTATGATTTCTTGGCCATTTTTCAGAGAATATGAATGATAACACAAAAACGTTTCTTTCACTCATGGTTAGTGTTTGGGTGAAGCCATTTATTATCAATCAACTGTGTTTACTCTTTTTAAATCATAATGACAACAGAAACTACCCAAATGACCCTTATCAAAAGTTTACATACTTTGGTGATTTTGGCCTGATAACATGCACACAAGTTGACACAAAGGGGTTTGAATGGCTATTAAAGGTAACCATCCTCACCTGTGATCTGTTTGCTTGTAATTAGTGTGTGTGTATTAAAGGTTAATGAGTTTCTGGATTCCTGACAGACCTTTGCATCTTTCACCCAGTGCTGCACTGACGTTTCTGGAATCTGAGTCATGGGGAAAGCAAAAGAATTGTCAAAGGATCTGCGGGAAATGGTAGTTGAACTGTATAAAACAGGAAAGGGATATAAAAAGATATCCAAGGAACTGAGAATTCAAATCAGCAGTGTTAGAAGTGGAAAATGAGGGGTTCTGCTTGATAACATCCTGCATTCATCTTGCCATCAATTCTGACCAAATTTCCTGTGCCTTTGTAGCTCATACATCCCCAAAACATCAGCAATCCACCTCTGTGTTTCACAGTAGGAATGGTGTACCTTTCATCATAGGCCTTGTTGACTCCTCTCCAAATGTAGTGTTTATGGTTGCGACCAAACATATCAATTTTGGTCTCATCACTCCAAATGACTTTGTGCCAGAAGGTTTGAGGCTTGTCTCTGTGCTGTTTGGCGTATTGTAAGTGGGATACTTTGTGGCATTTGCGTAGTAATGGCTTTCTTCTGGCGACTCGACCATGCAGCCCATCTTTCTTCAAGTGCCTCTTTTATTGTGCATCTTGAAACAGCCACACCACATGTTTTCAGAGAGTCCTGTATTTCACCTGAAGTTATTTGTGGGTTTGTCTTTGCATCCCGAACAATTTTCCTGGCAGTTGTGGCTGAAATTTGGTTTCAACAGAACCCTTTATTTTCCACTGTCAGGGTTTTTTCCCTGCTTTGTTTGCCATGTGCTGCTGGCAGCCATTTCATTCACCTCTCTTGCTGACTCTGGTGCATAGTGTGTGATGCTGCTCATTTCCTGCATGTCCTTTTATGGCCAGACTGGTGTACATCATCCATGTGAGACAGGTTGCAGTCTCAGAATTGTGATGTCATCACTTATTATTTAAAGGGCCTCTGTTAAGAATGCTTTGCCCTTGCGTTGTCTCAGACCTGTTTGTGAGTGTTCCTGTTCCTGTGTATTACCTGGCTGTCTGAGGTCCCTCCTGGTTCCTGATCCCTGGCTTCTTCCTGACTCTATTGCTCTCCTTGTTCCTGATTCCGGCTCGTCTGACTACTCGCTTTGGCTCCTGACTCGGCTCGTCTGACTATTCACTTTGGCTCCTGACTCGGCTCGTCTGACTACCAGCTCTGGTTTTGACTCCTGGCTTGTTATTTGACTTGTGGACTTTTTATTATTTTTTGCTATTAATAAAGGTGTGATTATTTTTGTACTTCTCGTCTCAGTCTAATTCCTGGCACCCTGACATCCACTTCTTGATCAGAGTTTGAACACTGCTGATTTGCATTCTCAATTCCTTGGATATCTTTTTATATCCCTTTCCTGTTTTATACAGTTCAACTACCTTTTCCCACAGATCCTTTGACAATTCTTTTGCTTTCCCCATGACTCAGAATCCAGAATCGTCAGTGCAGCACTGGATGAAAGATGCAAGGGTCTGTGAGGAGTCCAGAAACTCATTGACCTTTTATACACACACACGAATTACAAGCAGATAAATTAACAAGAAATTACCAATGGCACTACTTCTATGTAATAGACCTATTTGTATCTTAAATTGTGCCCCTAAAATACAGCTAGATGTGGGTGCTTAGTGTATGAATATGAATACTTAAATATACAAGAGAAAAGCATACACATAGACAGCACTCCTAGGTCAAATTGCAAACTTGTTGCAAATAACAATCACTTAGTTACTAATCCAAGGTTGGAATACAGGAATAGGAATAGACACTAAATCTAAAATATAACTTTTATTGGGTTCAAAAATTAAAATAGGAGAAATTAATTAAAACCACTCTTAAGTACCGACTGTAGTTTATAAAAATTCAATAACCAATTATTTATTGGATTGGTAAGTCATATCTGCTAGCGTGCAAGAAACATGTACCAATCAGTAGTATTACATAACAGTTAAATCACGAGATGTAATGGTAGATGTAACTTAGCACTCTATGTTAGTTGATGTGTGAGAGAGTAGAGTAGATAGTATGTCAACGCTTATTTAAACAGGTAGGTTGGCCATAGATAATATAGAAGATTCAAGTTATGGTTGTAAATAGAACATGAACTGGATAGACTGACTCTGTGATAGCACAAAATTGTGTAAATATGTATGTATTTTTCCTCTCCTAGATATTGGTGTGATTAACGTAAATATTAGAAGCGTTAATATAACAGTAGGAAAGAGGTTGTGCTTGAATCACAGTCGTTTTATATACCCAGTACTTACATGTGTATTCAAGGTTCGTTATAGTGAAACCTAATACTGTTAATGTTAGTAGGTAACTTATCTAGCTGTTGGTAATACCGGGATCAACTGGTTTACTGTATTCGATATATTCAGTACTGATTGTACACCGTATAATGTTAGTATACACAGTATTAGGGGTGGCTGATTCCTACATAAAATAAAGTTAGTCCGACAACTCAATGTATGCCGGTTTATTATGCGTAGTGAGTGTAGTGTCAAGTCTGCCCCTAATCCCTATCAGTTTCGTGTTTATTACCAAAACATCACAGTCATATTGAGTGATCCACTTAAATCAAACATTCCCATAAATCTTGTATTGAATATTATATGTTTTCCCCACTTACATGTTGTGCAAAAAATAGGTCGATTAAATGGTTGCACATCAAATGGACAAGGTCACAATGACAAATATTACCATGCGTGTCCATATATATATATATAACAGTAGGTTGAAAAAGTAATGCCAAGAACCAACTGATAACCACAAATAGGTGTGTGGTGATACAAGAGCACTATATCTTTATCATAGTGTCATACGAAACAGCCATTTGTATTATGATCACTCACTAGTGTTTAGTTTAATACAATAGTAGCTAGTAGCGTGTTTAGCTGTTGCTAGGTGATAATATTTAAATTGCGGCGGTAGATCAGTGCTAGTCTCTAGTGTCGCCCGGATGTTAAAGATATAGGCGGAGGTTGGTTTGGTTCTCATATACCATTGGTAGTTGATATACTGCCGCTACTATGAGTTTTGTGCTAGTTATAAATTTATATTAAACGTTTGCCTCGTATTTAAACTACAGCTGTACAAATCTCAGGTTCACTTGTCATATGTGTATCCGGCTTTGTATTACGGTTTGTTCACCTTATGATATTTAGCCGGTATACCTTAATGTGATATTGACCCAAACAGCTATAGATAATAAGAGGTAAGTAAGGCGTCAGTCAAGTGTTAGTAGCGTAAGCTAAATTAGAGCTAAATATATATTAACCGTGCAGCATCTGAGTTAAACAAGTCCTCGCAGACTTAGTTCCCATATAAGTACTTGAATCAGAGATTGTGATAGCGCTCTGGACCAAAGTATCATGCACACACTCTCAATCACACTAATAAGTTAATGCAGGATGACTTAGATTACTGAAAATGCTTATTCCATAATAAGTATTGTTAGAGTAGGTTCATACTCCGTGTAATGACTACAGTAAAGGTTCGGTAGCTTAAGGCTAATCTAAAACACAGGAGCTCCTAGGACTCCTCACCATTGCCCTAACGTCGTATGTAAGTGGGGAAAACATATAATATTCAATACTAGATTATGGGAATGTTTGATTTAAGTGGATCACTCAATATGACTGTGATGTTTTGGTAATAAACACGAAACTGATAGGGATTAGGGGCAGACTTGACACTACACTCACTACACATAATAAACCGGCATACATTGAGTTGTCGGACTAACTTTATTTTATGTAGGAATCAGCCACCCCTAATACTGTGTATACTAACATTATACGGTTTACAATCAGTATTGAATATATCGAATACAGTAAACCAGTTGATCCCGGTATTACCAACAGCTAGATAAGTTACCTACTAACATTAACAGTATTAGGTTTCACTATAACGAACCTTGAATACACATGTAAGTACTGGGTATATAAAACGACTGTGATTCAAGCACAACCTCTTTCCTACTGTTATATTAACGCTTCTAATATTTACGTTAATCACACCAATATCTAGGAGAGGAAAAATACATACATATTTACACAATTTTGTGCTATCACAGAGTCAGTCTATCCAGTTCATGTTCTATTTACAACCATAACTTGAATCTTCTATATTATCTATGGCCAACCTACCTGTTTAAATAAGCGTTGACATACTATCTACTCTACTCTCTCACACATCAACTAACATAGAGTGCTAAGTTACATCTACCATTACATCTCGTGATTTAACTGTTATGTAATACTACTGATTGGTACATGTTTCTTGCACGCTAGCAGATATGACTTACCAATCCAATAAATAATTGGTTATTGAATTTTTATAAACTACAGTCGGTACTTAAGAGTGGTTTTAATTAATTTCTCCTATTTTAATTTTTGAACCCAATAAAAGTTATATTTTAGATTTAGTGTCTATTCCTATTCCCGTATTCCAACCTTGGATTAGTAACTAAGTGATTGTTATTTGCAACAAGTTTGCAATTTGACCTAGGAGTGCTGTCTATGTGTATGCTTTTCTCTTGTATATTTAAGTACGAATTACAAGCAAACAGATCACAGCTGAGGATGGTTACCTTTAATAGCCATTCAAACCCCTTTGTGTCAACTTGTGTGCATGTTATCAGGCAAAAAATCGCCAGGGTAGTTAAACTTTTGATCAGGATCATTATGATTTAAAAAGAGTAAACACAGTTGATTGATAATAAATGGCTTCAGCCAAACACTAACCATGAGTGAAAGAAAAGTTTTTGTGTTATCATTCATATTCTATTATGGCCAAGAAATCATAAATTCTGCCAGGGTATGTAAACTTATGAGCACAACTGTATATATATATATATACAGTTGTGCTCATAAGTATATATATATATGTGTGTGTGTGTATATAAATGTATTTATGTATTTATATATGTATTTATATACATATATACACATATAAACACTTATATGCATATGTAGCCCTGATGAAGCCCCAGTTCAGATTGTAAGCAGGGGTGAAACAAACATGTTGTTGGCAAAGAGTCTTCATGAGAGGACAGTTTTCTTTTGAATGGATACTAACATTGCTGCAAGCATGCAAAGCTATGGAGCAAGCTAATCTCTCTTAGGAATAAAGGAATGAGCATCCAGTAAGAGGAAAAGAAAACCTTTTATTCAAGTTTATTTGTTCACAAAAGGATCCCTTTGGGGTTCTCACATTTAAGTGAAAAAGAAAATATGACATCACAAACCAGTTACCTGACCCAGATGATCATGTTTTAACCCCTTAACGACCGAGGACGTGCAGGGTACGTCCTAAAAAAAAGCAAACGCCTGAGGACGTACCCTGCACGTCCTCGGTGTGGAAAGCAGCTGGAAGCAATCCTGCTCACTTCCAGCTGCTTTCCGGTTATTGCAGTGATGCCTCGATATGGAGGCATTCGGCAATAACCTTTTTAAGCCATCCGGTGCAGAGAGAGCCACTCTGTGGCCCTCTCTGCACTGGAGATCGGTGGCTTACTTTGTTGGTGGGTGGGAGCCGGTGTGGGAGGCGGGTGGCGGCCATCGTTGGCCCTGGTGATGTGGAGGGGGGCGGGGAAGACCAGGGGCGTGCACTGACGCGCGCGCGCGTGCACGGGAGGGCGGGGGCGAGCATGGGGAGGGAGCGGGTGGGAACCGCTACACTACAGAAAAAAGTTTAATAAAAGTGCTACAAAAAGGGGAATAAAAGTTTAAAAAAATTAAATCTATCAAGGTGTGGGGGTTGGTCTGTGGGGGGGGGGGAGCTATACTACAGAAAAAAAAAACCAAAAACAAAAAAAAAGCATTTTTTTCTGTAAACTGGGTATTGGCAGACAGCTGCCAGTACCCAAGATGGCCCCCAATAATGCAGAGGGGGAGGGTTAGAGAGCTGTTTTGGGGGGGATCAGGGAGGTAGAGGGCTAAGGGGGATCCTACAGAGCAGCATATGTAAATATGCTAAACAAACAAAAAAACTTTTATTTTAATACTAGCAGACTTTCTGCCAGTACTTAAGATGGCGGGGACAATTGTGGGGTGGGGGAGGGAAGGGAGCTGTTTGTGAGGGATCAGGGGGTTAGATGTGTCAGGTGGGAGGCTGATCTCTACACTAAAGCTAAAATTAACCCTGCAAGCTCCCTACAAACTACCTAATTAACCCCTTCACTGCTAGCCATAATACACGTGTGATGCGCAGCAGTATTTAGCGGCATTCTAATTACCAAAAAGCAACGCCAAAGTCATATATGTCTGCTATTTCTGAACAAAGGGGATCCCAGAGAATCATTTACAACCATTTGTGCCATAATTGCACAAGCTGTTTGTAAATAATTTCAGTGAGAAACCTAAAAGTGAGAAAAATATAGCGTTTTTTTTTAATTTGATCGTATTTGGCGGTGAAATGGTGGCAGGAAATATACCAAAATGGGCCTAGATCAATACTTGGGGTTGTCTATTACACTACACTAAATCTAAAATTAACCCTAGAAGCTCCCTACATGCTCCCTAATTAACCCCTTCACTGCTGGGCATAATACACATGTGGTGCGCAGTGGCATTTAGCAGCCTTCTAATTACCAAAAAGCAAAGCCAAAGCCATATATGTCTGCTATTTATGAACAAAGAGGATCCCAGAAAAGCATTTACAACCATTTATGCTATAATTGCATAAGTTGTTTGTAAATAATTTCAGTGAAAAACCTAAAGTTTGTGAAAAAAATTGTAAAAAAGTGAACAATTTTTTTTATTTGATCGCATTTGGCGGTGAAATGGTGGCATGAAATATACCAAAATGTGCCTAGATCAATACTTTGGGATGTCTTCTAAAAAAAAATATATACATGTCAATGGCTATTCAGGTATTCCTGAAAGATATCAGTGTTCTAATGTAACTAGCGCTAATTTTGAAAAAAAGTGGTTTGGAAATAGCAAAGTGCTACTTGTATTTATGGCCCTATAACTTGCAAAAAAAAAGAACATGTAAACATTGGGTATTTCTAAACTCAGGACAAAATTTAGAAACTATTTAGCATGGGATTTTTTTGGTGGTTGTAGATGTGTAACAGATTTTGGGGGTCAAAGTTGGAAAAAGTGTGTTTTTTTCCATTTTTTTCCTCATATTTTTTTAAAAGTAAATTATAAGATATGATGAAAATAATGGTATCTTTGGAAAGTCCATTTAATGGCGAGAAAAACGGTATATAATATGTGTGGGTACAGTAAATGAGTAAGAGGAAAATTACAGCTAAACACAAACACCGCAAAAATGTAAAAATAGCCCTGGTCCCAAACGGACAGAAAATGGAAAAGTGCTGTGGTCATTAAAGGGTTAAACAACCAGTAATTGACTCAGGAGAGCATATGCTGCAGAGCATATGGTTCAAACAGCGTGGATTCAGCTGTTAGCAGCATAACGGATGAGCAGGTGGAGAACAGTGAACGCTTCAAGCAGCTCTGGAGGAGGTAATGAGGCCGAATTATCAAATGTCTAACGGACCTGATCCGACAGTGCGGATCAGGTCTGACAGACATCGCTGAATGCGGAGAGCAATATGCTCTCCATATTCAGCATTGCACCAGCAGCTCACAAGAGCTGCTGGTGCAACGCCGCCCCCTGCAGACTCGTCAATCAACCCGATTGTACTCGATCGGTTTGAATTGTGGTGATTCCTGTTCGCCTCATCAGAGCAGGCGGACAGGGTTATGCAGCAGCGGTCTTTTGACCGCTGCTTCATAACTGCTGTTTCTGGCGAGTCTGCACTCTCGCCAGAAACACAGGGCCTCAAGTTCCATTCGGAGCTTGATAGATAGCCCCTAATATATGTACTCACAGTGACTAACCCCATAAGTAAGATCCTATGTGGAAAATGTGCGGGGAAACTAACTGCTTTAATAAAAAGTGACACTTTAAAAAAGAAGCAGCCTATAGACCTTAAGTGTGGTTGAAACAACAGGCATAATGTCTTTAATCGTACCCCAGCTTTAAATTCCTTATGAGAGTTTCATACATAAAACTGAGGTGCACCTCTTTATTTTTATGGGACTGCCTTTGATGAAAAGGGAACATTTCCATTATAATGTGCATCCATTTTTTTTTGCTTTCCTTAAAGCGACAGTATGCAAATATTGCTTGCAACAAAGTAAGATTGTTTAGTATCAAGATGCATACACTTTTTTTAGGGGCATTAGTCTTTTTAGCAGTTTAGATTATTTTAGGATGCTATGGTATGATGATTATGTATCAAATGTTGAATATTCTGACCTCTGCTAGGAGGATATCTTTCAAATAGGTGGATGTTTGATATTTAAAGGGACAGTAAACCTTAAAAATAATGTTATATAATTCTGCACATAGTGCAGAATTATATAACATTATTTAGGTGCTATATAGCCATAAAAGCATTTTTTTACCGTTTAATTTGCTAAAATACGGCGCTTTTACAGACCCGCTCTCTGCTCTCTGCTGAGCGGGTCTGTTATTTTTAGTCAGCGCATCGGGCCAGCTGTATAGTCACAGCCCGGCCCGACCGCGCCATAGCACTAAGTGCAGCTCGCTCCTGTCACAGGAGCGAGCTGCACCTAAATAATGTTATATAATTCTGCAGAATTATATAACATTATTTTTAAGGTTTACTGTCCCTTTAAATCACAAAATAAAAAGCCCTATTTTTTCAAATAAAAAGAGTGTTGAATTCCCTTACTTTTGCATATAAAGAAGATTATCTGATTTATACATATTTTTCTTTCAAGGTCTCATAATTATTTTAAGGGTCTGCACCAGTATTTTCCTTTACTGGGAATTTACTTTAGGGGCTTATTTAATATGATATAGAAAGATTATAGGTCTCTTCCCAAATTCAACATATATATATAAATTTACTGTAAATATTTTACATTCCATTGTTCTTCACATAAGAGAATATTTTCCAAGTATTTTTAAATATATATTCCTATATATACTTTATCTGTATATACCTATATATAATCATATACAGGGAGTGCAGAATTATTAGGCAAGTTGTATTTTTGAGGATTAATTTTATTATTGAACAACAACCATGTTCTCAATGAACCCAAAAAACTCATTAATATCAAAGCTGAATAGTTTTGGAAGTAGTTTTTAGTTTGTTTTTAGTTTTAGCTATTTTAGGGGGATATCTGTGTGTGCAGGTGACTATTACTGTGCATAATTATTAGGCAACTTAACAAAAAACAAATATATACCCATTTCAATTATTTATTTTTACCAGTGAAACCAATAGAACATCTCAACATTCACAAATATACATTTCTGACATTCAAAAACAAAACAAAAACAAATCAGTGACCAATATAGCCACCTTTCTTTGCAAGGACACTCAAAAGCCTGCCATCCATGGATTCTGTCAGTGTTTTGATCTGTTCACCATCAACATTGCGTGCAGCAGCAACCACAGCCTCCCAGACACTGTTCAGAGAGGTGTACTGTTTTCCCTCCTTGTAAATCTCACATTTGATGATGGACCACAGGTTCTCAATGGGGTTCAGATCAGGTGAACAAGGAGGCCAAGTCATTAGATTTTCTTCTTTTATACCCTTTCTTGCCAGCCACGCTGTGGAGTAGTTGGACGCGTGTGATGGAGCATTGTCCTGCATGAAAATCATGTTTTTCTTGAAGGATGCAGGCTTCTTCCTGTACCACTGCTTGAAGAAGGTGTCTTCCAGAAACTGGCAGTAGGACTGGGAGTTGAGCTTGACTCCATCCTCAACCCAAAAAGGCCCCACAAGCTCATCTTTGATGATACCAGCCCAAACCAGTACTCCACCTCCACCTTGCTGGCGGGAGTCGGACTGGAGCTCTCTGCCCTTTACCAATCCAGCCACGGGCCCATCCATCTGGCCCATCAAGACTCACTCTCATTTCATCAGTCCATAAAACCTTAGAAAAATCAGTCTTGAGATATTTCTTGGCCCAGTCTTGACGTTTCAGCTTGTGTGTCTTGTTCAGTGGTGGTCGTCTTTCAGCCTTTCTTACCTTGGCCATGTCTCTGAGTATTGCACACCTTGTGCTTTTGGGCACTCCAGTGATGTTGCAGCTCTGAAATATGACCAAACTGGTGGCAAGTGGCATCTTGGCAGCTGCACGCTTGACTTTTCTCAGTTCATGGGCAGTTATTTTGCGCCTTGGTTTTTCCACACGCTTCTTGCGACCCTGTTGACTATTTTGAATGAAACGCTTGATTGTTCGATGATCACGCTTCAGAAGCTTTGCAATTTTAAGAGTGCTGCATCCCTCTGCAAGATATCTCACTATTTTGACTTTTCTGAGCCTGTCAAGTCCTTCTTTTGACCCATTTTGCCAAAGGAAAGGAAGTTGCCTAATAATTATGCACACCTGATATAGGGTGTTGATGTCATTAGACCACACCCCTTCTCATTACAGAGATGCACATCACCTAATATGCTTAATTGGTAGTAGGCTTTCAAGCCTATACAGCTTGGAGTAAGACAACATGCATAAAGAGGATGATGTGGTCAAAATACTCATTTGCCTAATAATTCTGCACACAGTGTATATAGCACACAGAAAAAGTCCAGCACTCACTTACAAGCTCACAACTAAGATAAAAAGTAACAATGGAAGAGTTAGTTACCGCATCTGGCCAAATGGGAGAAGCCCAGGTACCACGTCAAGGTCTCTTCCAAAACCTGGGTCCCTAAACAGCCACACAATGCAGGCTCACAGTCAAACAAACTGGGGGGAAAATGAAGGGTGCACAGGCTTATGTAATCTCCCCAGACATATACAAAACACGATTAGGGACAGCACTCTCAGGCCAGACTGGGTGCACATCCCATGACCCTGTAACATGCAAAGCCCTGGGTGCAAGACACAGCACTCTCAAGAAGCTGCACTGTCCACAGAGCCACAGGCAGTTAACACCAGACAGGTCTGGGTGCACGGCCCAAATGAGTAAATTACAAAAAATATATACGATAATATAGCACACAGATAAAAGTCCAGCACTCACTTACTTTTTATCTTAGTTGTGAGCTTGTAAGTGAGTGCTGGACTTTCTCTGTGTGCTATATTATCGTATATATTTTTTGTAATTTACTCATTTGGGCCGTGTACCCAGACCTGTCTGGTGTTAACTGCCTGTGGCTCTGTGGACAGTGCAGCTTCTTGAGATTGCTGTGTCTTGCACCCAGGGCTGTGCATGTTACAGGGTCATAGGATGTGCACCCAGTCCGGCCTGAGAGTGCTGTCCCCTATCGTGTTTTGTATATGTCTGGGGAGATTACATAAGCCTGCGCACCCTTCATTTTCCCCCCAGTTTGTTTGACTGTGAGCCTGCATTGTGTGGCTGTTTAGGGACCCAGGTTTTGAAAGAGACCTTGATGTGGTACCTGGGCTTGTCCCATTTGGCCAGATACGGTAACTAACTCTTCCATTGTTACTTTTTATCTTAGTTGTGAGCTTGTAACAATGGAAGAGTTAGTTACCACATCTGGCCAAATGGGACAAGCCCAGGTACCACGTCAAGGTCTCTTCCAAAACCTGGGCCCCTAAACAGCCACACAATGCAGCCTCACCGTCAAACAAACTGGGGAAAAAATTAAGGGTGCGCGGGCTTACGTAATCTCCCCAGACATATACAAAACACGGTAGGGGACAGCACTCTCAGGCTGGACTGGGTGCACATCCCATGACCCTGTAACATGCACAGCCCTGGGTGCAAGAAACAGCACTCTCAGGAAGCTGCACTGTCCACAGAGCCACAGGCAGTTAACCCCAGAAAGGTCTGGGTGCACGGCCCAAATGGGTAAATTACAATAAATATATACGATAATATAGCACACAGAGAAAGTCCGGCACTCACTAATCATATATATATATATATATATATATATATATATATATATATATATATATATATATATATATATATATATATACAGTATATATATATATATATATATATATATATATATACAGTGGGACAAAAAAGTATTTAGTCAGCCATCAATTGTGCAAGTTCTCCCACTTAAGAAGATGAGAGAGGCCTGTAAATTTAATCATAGTTATACCTCAACTATGAGAGACAAAATGTTGAAATAAATCCAGACAATCACGTTGTCTGATTTGGAAAGAATTTATTTGCAAATTATGGTAGAAAATAAGTATTTGGTCAATATCAAAAGTTCATCTCAATACTTTGTTATATATCCTTTGTTGGCAATGACAGAGGTCAAACGTTTTCTGTAAGTCTTCACAAGGTTGTCACACACTGTTGCTGGTATGTTGGCCCATTCATGCATGCAGATCTCCTCTAGAGCAGTGATGTTTTGGGGCTGTCGCTGGGCAACACAGACTTTCAACTCCCTCCAAAGGTTTTCTATGGGGTTGAGATCTGGAGACTGGCTAGGCCACTCCAGGACCTTGAAATGCTTCTAACGAGGCCACTCCTTTGTTGCCCGGGCGGTGTTTGGGATCATTGTCATGCTGAAAGACCCAGCCACATTTTATCTTCAATGCCCTTGCTGACGGAAGGAGGTTTGCACTCAAAATCTCACGATACATGGCCCCATTCATTATTTTATGTACACGGATCAGTCGTCCTGTTCCCTTTGCAGAGAAACAGCCCCAAAGCATGATGTTGCCACCCCCATGCATCACAGTAGGTATGGTGTTCTTTGGTTGCAACTCAGCATTCTCTCTCCTCCAAACACGACGAGTTGTGTTTCTCCCAAACAGTTCTACTTTGGTTTCATCTGACCATATAACATTCTCACACTACGCTTCTGGATCATCTAAATGCTCTTTAGCATACTTCAGATGGGCCGGACATGTACTGGCTTAAACAGGGGGACACGCCTGGCACTGCAGGATCTGAGTCCCTGGCGGCGTAGTGTGTTACTGATGGTAGCCTTTGTTACGTTGGTCCCAGCTCTCTGCAGGTCATTCACTAGGTCCCCCCGTGTGGTTCTGGGATGTTTGCTCACTGTTCTTGTGATCATTTTTGACCCCACGGGTTGAGATATTGCGTGGAGCCCCAGATCGAGGGAGATTATCAGTGGTCTTGTATGTCTTCCATTTTCTAATTATTGCTCCCACAGTTGATTTCTTCACACCAAGCTGCTTGCTTATTGCAGATTCAGTCTTCCCAGCCTGGTGCAGGTCTACAATTTTGTTTCTGGTGTCCTTCGACAGCTCTTTGGTCTTCACCATAATGGAGTTTGGAGTGTGACTGATTGAAGCTGTGGACAGGTGTCTTTTATACTGATAACAAGTTCAAACAGGTACCATTAATACAGGTAATAAGTGGAGGACAGAGGAGCCTCTTAAAGAAGAAGATACAGGTCTGTGAAAGCCAGAAATCTTGCTTGTTTGTAGGTGACCAAATACTTATTTTCCACCATAATATGCAAATAAATTCTTTCCAAATCAGACAATGTGATTGTCTGGATTTGTTTCCATATTTTGTCTCTCATAGTTGAGGTATACCTATGATGAAAATTACAGGCCTCTCTCATCTTCTTAAGTGGGAGAACTTGCACAATTGGTGGCTGACTAAATACTTTTTTGCCCCACTGTATATATATACAGTGCTTTTTTGTAAAAGAAAAGGTGCCGGTACTGAAAAAAAATGGTGCCGGTACTCATTGATTATTGATTGATAAATTCCGCTCAGTAACTTTGAGAAAAGTAAAGGGACAACATTATTTACTTACACCTAGATTACGAGTTGTGCGTTCGTGTTTTAACGTTGAAAAAATTGCCATTTCAGCGTTAAAACAGCACCGCAGCCATTACAAGTCTTGTCAGTATAGCTGTACCACAAGCCTTTTAGCCTGTAACGCAACGTCAGTCCTGCACTCGTAAAAATGATGTTTTTTTCATGGGATTCCCATAGCGCTGGTATTACGAGTTTTGCGGTGAGGCTAAAAAGCTTGCGTTACACCCTAAAATGACAAGATCTGTACCGCTATCTGAGAGCAGTAGTTATGAGTATTACACAACAAAACTGTTACATAAAACTCATAAGTAAAGTGTTACAAAGTACACTGAACACCCATAAACTACCTATTAACCCCTAAACCGAGGACCTCCCTCATTGCAAACACTAAATTAAACTTATTAACCCCTAATCTGCTGCTCCTGACATCACCGCCACTAATAAAATTTATTAACCCCTATTCGGCCGCTCCCCAACATCGTCGCCACTATAATAAACGTATTAACCCCTAAACCGCCGCCCTCCCACATCGCAAACACTATTTAAATATTATTAACCTCTAATCTGCCGTCCGCCCACTTCGTCCCCACTATACTAAAGTTATTAAGCCCTACACCGCTACCACTATAATAAACCTATTAACCCCTAAACCGCAAGCCCCCCACAACGAAATATACTAAATTAAACTATTAACCCCTAAACCGAAAGCCGCCAAATCACAATAAACTAATTTAAACTAGTAACCCCTAAATCTAACACCACCCTAACTTTATATTGAAATTACAATTTCCCTATCTTAAATTAAATTAAAACTTACCTGTCAAATTAAAAAAACTAACAATTAAACTAATTAGAGGTCCGCCAGTATCAAGTTAGAAGATGCCGCCTGGATAAAGATAGAAGAGGCCGCCTGGATGAAGACTTCTCGACGCCTGGATGAGGACTTCATCCCACCTGGATGAAGATAGAAGAGGCCGCCTGGATGAAGACTTCTCGACGCCTGGATGAGGACTTCATCCCACCTGGATGAAGATAGAAGAGGCCGCCTGGATGAAGACTTCTCGCCGTCTGGATGAAGGTCGTTCAAGTGGGACTTCAAAAACTGTAAGTGTATTGGGGGGTTAGTGTTTTTTAAGGGTTTTTTGGGTGTTTTTTTTTTTTTAGATTAAGGTTTGGGCAGCAAAGAGCTAAACGCCTTTTAAGGGGAATGCCCATACAAATGCCCTTTTAAGGGCAATGAGTAGCTTAGGTGGGTGGGTCTTTGTATTTTTTTTTCAGGTAAAAGAGCTTAGGGGGTGTTTGTTTTCTTTTGTTGGAAAAGAGCTATTATCTTTAGGGCAATTCCCTACAAAAGGCCCTTTTAAGGGCCTTTAGTAGTTTATTATAGATTAGGGTTTTTTTTTTTTTAAAGGGTATTAGAATAGGAATAATTTGTATTGTTTTGTTTAATTTTCTTTGTTATTTTTTGTAATGGTAAGATTTTTTATTTTTAGTAATTGTAGTGTTTGTTATTTTTTGTAATGTTAGGTTTTAGTGTAAAGTAGCTTAAGTTTTATTTCATAGGTAATTTTGTATTTATTTTAACTAGGTAGTTATTAAATAGTTAATAACTATTTACTAACTAGTCTACCTAGTTAAAATAAATACAAACTTACCTGTGAAATAAAAATAAAACCTAAGCTAGCTACAATAAAACTATTAGTTATATTGTCGCTAGCTTAGGTTTTATTTCACAGGTAAGTATTTAGTTTTAAATAGGTATTATTTAATTAATAATTGTAATTTTAATTTATTTTAATTATGTCAAAGTTTGGGGGGTTAGGTTTAGCATAAGGGTTACGGTTAGGGTTACATTAGGGTTAGGGTTACGTTAGGGTTAGGTTTAGGTGTTAATATAGTTTAATTTAGGTTGTTGCGATGTGGGGGGCTGGCGGTTTAGGGGTTAATAGGTTTATTTAGTGGTAGTGATGTGGGTGGGAGACCAGAGGTTTAGGAGTTAATAGCTTTATTTAGTTGTAGCAATGTCGGGTAGCAGCGGAATAGGGCTTAATAGATTTATTATAGTGTGGGCAATGTTGGGGTGCAGGCGAATAGGGGTTAATAACTTTAGTATAGTGGCAGCGATATCGAGAGCGGCAGATTAGGGGTTAATAGTTTTATTTAGGTGGCGACGATATCGGAGGGAGGCAGATTAGGGGTTAATAACATTATGTAGGTGCCAGCGATGTTGATGGGGGGCAGATTAGGGGTGTTTAGACGTGGAGTTTATGTTATGGTGTTAGGTTTAAACTGTATTTTTCCCCCCCATAGACATCAATGGGGCTGCGTTACGGAGCTTTTCATTCCGTGATCGCAGGTGTTAGGTTTTTTCTGACCCGCTCTCCTCATTGATGTCTATGGGGATAGCGTGCACAAGCACGTCAAAACAGCACTTGTTTTTGGTGCGGTATGGAGCTTAAAAGCACCATATCGCCCGCACAAGCCATTTTTTTTTAAAACTTTGTAATGGCTGCGCTATAGGTGTTAAATAATGCCACTTTTGTTGCTTTCGTTAATTTACCTATAGCGCGCATAACTCGTAATCTACCGGTTAGTGTGTTATTTTACCTGGCTAGAACCTACATATAGTCCAGAATACACATATTGGATACAATAATCATATGTATTGTAAATGTACTTTCATATGGAGTCCAAAAGGAGCATTTTTTAGGGGTATTGGTTGTTACTATCAGAATATATGATAACAACTTAGGGGCATTAAAATAATAATAATAATGTATACATTTATGTAGAGATCAAAAGAAAACTAGTATAAACCTAGGTTACCAGGGGCTGTGTCATACATTTATGTAAAGAACAGGAAAAATATGTGATATTAAACAGTTTAGATTTATGAAGAGAAACTCATACAGAAAATATACAGGACCTTTGGAGTATATATGATAATCATCATTGCCAGGAATTGATGATACTGAATTCAGAATTGAATCCAACAGGGACTAGTGTATTAAATTTGTGTATCCAGTATATTTCTTGGCGGCACAAGATTTGAAACTTGTCACCCCCTCTGGGGTCTCAAGACCAGTTCGATAGCTTGCCACCTGAAAGTGCTGACATTTCCTCTGTGAATCTCTATGAAGTTTTGGGACAGGGAAGAACATGATTTTTCACCTGTTATGTACGACAGATGTTCTTTAATATGTTTGCATACCTCCCTGGTCGTTCTACCAATGTACTGTTGGACACATGATGTACATTCAATTAGATAGATCACAAATTTGCTTTTGCAATTAGCACAGTCCCTGGTAACGTAGGGTTCTCGGAGGTTTAAAGAATAAAAAAGGTTCTGTAATGTGCATGTGGTCACAGGACTTACATAACCTCGTACCACACATACACGTGCCTTTAAAGCCCATCCAAGAGCTGTCTGTAGTATCTTGTTTCAGAAGACTTGGAGATAATATATTACCCAAAGATTTTTTTTGTATACAAAACTGCAACCATTCTGCACTGTACCCCTGAGTTGTTTGTCAGCCATAAGAATGGGCAAATTACTTTTAACAATTTCACATACTTTGACATATTGATTCGAAAAAGTGGTAATAAATGTAAGTTTACCACTTGACAAAAACTCTTGTCTGTAGTTAATCTTATTTTTCTGTTTCTTAAGGTTGCTATCCAGTAGGCTGTTACAACTCATGCCTTTTACTTCAGTAAAAACATTGTTAATCAAACATTTCGAATATCCCCTGGAGAGCAAACAATTAGACAAGTCACTACTTTCCTTCAAAAAGTTATTTTCCAAAGAGCAATTGCGCGTTAGGCGCATAAATTGGCTTTTGGCAATGTAAAAGGGCATGGCCCGCAATTGGTTTCCTGTAAAGACCTGAAGTGACACACCTGTTGACTATATCCCCTGTCATTGTAATATCAAGGAAATTAATCTCTTTGTGGTGCCATTCAAAGGTAAAACTCATCCCTACCTCGTTAATATTAAGATAGTTGACAAAATGTTGGGCCATGTCCCTATCTGATGCCCATACTATCAGAATATCATCAATGTATCTCACATAATAGATTATGTGAGACACATAACGATTAGTAGGTCCATAGACGTGGAACTGCCACCCCATAAAGAGGTTGGAGTAGGAGGGGGCAAATTTCGCCCCCCATCGCGGTTCCCTGTCTTTGGAGGTAGAATTTACTCAAGAACATGAAGAAATTATGTTCCAGAAAGAATTGAATAACCCCTACTAGGAACGCCTTAACTTCAGGGGACAAATCTGTATACAAATCCAAAAAGTATTTAACGGCAACCAGGACAAACTTGTGTGGTATTGTGGAGTACAGTGAGACGACATCAACTGTCAACCAGCTGTACCGCTCTTTCCACACTCAATTCTCTATTTTGGAGAGGGCATGAGTCGTATCCCTGAGATAGCTTGTCAATTTGCCCATTAGAGGCTGCAAAAATGTATCAACCCATTTGGAGAGCGGTTCAATGAGGGAGCCTATGCCCGTGACAATAGGCCTCCCCCTGACATTCTCAAAGCTTTTATGCTCCTTGGGGAGGTGGTGGAAGATGGGCATAACAGGACTATTGACCAGCAAATATTTCATTGTCTTATGGCCAATCACACCCATCTCGACACCATCATTCACAAGATGCCTGAGCTGTCTTCTGTAGCTCTCAGTAGGGTCTCTAGACAGTGGGAGATACGTTTCTGCATCATCAAGCTGTCTAAGGGCCTTATTGACATACATCTGTCTATCTAGTACAACTACACTTCCCCTTTATCCGATTCTTTAACCATGATATTGGGGTTGTTCTGCAATTTGGACAGAGCTACTCTCTCATTTCTACTCAAATTAGAGTGATGAGTAAACGTACTAGAAGAAAGTTCAGTGAGATCCTCAACTACCCTGTTGTGGAAAGTTTCTAGGGATTTACCTCTAACTTGTATTGGGTAGAAATTTGATCTTCTATGGAGATTAACTGTTGTGGTACTGGTGATGTCTTGTACGCTATTCTCTGTACCCTATAGATCCTCAAGAGAGGTCAAGGCACAGATATCATTTAAAGAAAAATCATCATACGTACATTCTCTTTGGTTAGTCTGAGACTCACGCATAGATGTAGATCTACATTGGGATGTAAAATACTTTTCAAGGTCAAATCTCTCACAAGTTAATTTACATCCAGTATGGTCTGGAACAATTCAAAGTCCTTGGAGGGTGCAAAGCCCAAACCATAGCTCAAGACTTTTTTTTCTATCTCAGAGAGCTGATGTGATAAGGGATTGATGACCTTGTTTATTGACATTTGTTCTTGTGTTTGTCTTTCTGCCCCCTCAATTGGTATCTTGTATTTTTTGTTAACTGTTGTCCCCTATTTGATGACACTATGCTCTAGGTACCTCCCCCTGGCGGTTGTTGGTTGGCCCACTGAAAAACCTGTGTACTAGTATTTATATTTGCTGATTTTTGTGACCCCATCCTATGGTCCTGTAGGGATGGTTCCCCAATGTTGGTATTTTTATGCTGTTGTTTGGGTTGTGCCCCTTGTGCGCCTATGGAGCTAGATTCCTTTAATATCCCCTTATTGTAGGTCATAGATGTGTGCTCTTTGTCTATACCACTTGTGTGTAATACAGCAGAAGGTAAGGAAACATCAGTCTCAGGTTCAGGTTCTGACTGATCCTCAAAACTTGAGGCAAACCTGTCCTCATCAGAGATCTCAGGTTCTGAGTTTGAGAATGTGACCTTTTTCTCGGAATCATTATTCCATCGTCTGTTTCTCCTATTACGTCTCCAATTTTTATTTTTATTTTTGTTTGTATTGTTGTTAGTATGTCCCACCTCTTAGCTATCTCTGATTGATTAGACCAGGATTTCTTACGCTGGTGCCGACGCCATATATACACAGTCCCTATTGTGTAGTCTTTCTGATCCCTAATAGGTCTCATATGTTTAGTTTGTATAACCAATTTTCTGGCCTCCTGCATAGTGGCTTTTAATACATCATCAAATTTGGGATGTCACAGTGCTTATATTTGTTCATATCAACCTGTAACTTAGTTATTTTGTGCAAACAAAAGATAACTATCTAGAAGTATCAAATATTATAACATTTCCCCGACAATACAATTGTAGCTGACTATGGATATGTGACAACTAAAGACACTTAAGGAATCAACCAATAAGCAAGCGGTTTAGAGGTTTAAATAAGACCGCCAAACTTCAATGGAGCATTATGTATGAAAAAGGCTGCAGGTGACAGCCGAAATGCGTCCAACGTATTGCTCCACTATTGCTGGAACTAACAATAATTGTTTCAAGCTTCCTGATCGTACATCTAACTACAGAACCAGCAGTTCTGTACTGCACAGACATCGAAAGTATTACATCCGGATAAAGCACAGAAAGACTGCCACCAAAAGAAACTAATACATCGTCTAAGAAGGACCGTTAACAAGAGGGAGCTGAGAAAAGATTGTCAGCGTGAATCCCCAGACGTTCTTCACTCTGCATAACTGTCCTACACAAAGGGTGACACCAGAGGTGCAGGAATACAAGATCATCAAGTTTGACAATAAAGTGCATCTGTAAAACTTGAAGATACCCCCTGGCGGGGTTTTCCAACAAAGGCCAAATAAGAACAAGGTTTTAAATATCTCGCATACGGATACCACACACGGAATTTATTGTACTTTGGCAATAAAGTACATCTGTGAAACTCCAAGATACCCCCTGGCGGGTTTTTTCCAACAAAGGTCAAATAAGAACAAGATTTTAAATATCTCTCATACGGATACCACACACGGATTTCATAAAAATCTATACCGGTATAGTACACAGAATTGTTCTGTCTCCAACTACAACTATAACATTTAAGGTACCTTCTACATCTTTTAAGTCCCGGGCAAATCATTGTGCAAACTTATATGACAAAACTCGAACAAAAATAAGTCATAAGATTATACTAAATCACATGTTGTATAAATTGTTTCTCTATGTGAATTGATCTAACTATCTCCTTCAACTGTTGCTTTTTAGTATTTGGATCGAGATTTTTGCATAAACCTAACTCTTATTAAGTTCATATCTATTGATCTATAAGATGATCTCCTATTATACATCACTATTATTGTCCATAGCAAGAATTTTAGGCCTAGATTTAGAGTTCGGCGGTAGCCGTGAAAACCAGCGTTAGAGGCTCCTAACGCTGGTTTTGGCCGCCCGCTGGTATTTGGAGTCAGTGATTAAAGGGTCTAACGCTCACTTTTCAGCCGCGACTTTTCCATACCGCAGATCCCCTTACGTCAATTGCGTATCCTATCTTTTCAATGGGATCTTTCTAACGCCGGTATTTAGAGTCGTTTCTGAAGTGAGCGTTAGACATCTAACGACAAAACTCCAGCCGCCGGAAAATAGCAGGAGTTAAGAGCTTTCTGGGCTAACGCCGGTTTATAAAGCTCTTAACTACTGTGCTCTAAAGTACACTAACACCCATAAACTACCTATGTACCCCTAAACCGAGCTCCCCCCACATCGCCGCCACTCGATTAAAATTTTTTAACCCCTAATCTGCCGACCGCCACCTACGTTATACTTATGTACCCCTAATCTGCTGCCCCTAACCCCGCCGACCCCTGTATTACATTTATTAACCCCTAACCTGCCCCCCACAATGTCGCCGCCAGCTACTTACAATAATTAACCCCTAATCTTCCGACCGCAAAGTGCCGCCACCTACGTTATCCTTATGTACCCCTAATCTGCTGCCCCTAACACCGCCGACCCCTATATTATATTTATTAACCCCTAATCTGCTCCCCTCAACGTCGCCGACACCTGCCTACACTTATTAACCCCTAATCTGCCGAGCGGACCTGAGCGCTACTATAATAAATGTATTAACCCCTAATCCGCCTCACTAACCCTATAATAAATAGTATTAACCCCTAATCTGCCCTCCCTAACATCGCCGACACCTAACTTCAATTATTAACCCCTAATCTGACGACCGGAGCTCACCGCTACTATAATAAATGGATTAACCCCTAAAGCTAAGTCTAACCCTAACTCTAACACCCCCCTAAGTTAAATATAATTTAAATCTAACGAAATAAATTAACTCTTATTAAATAAATTATTCCTATTTAAAGCTAAATACTTACCTGTAAAATACATCCTAATATAGCTACAATATAAATTATAATTATATTATAGCTATTTTAGGATTTATATTTATTTTACAGGCAACTTGGTAATTATTTTAACCAGGTACAATAGCTATTTAATAGTTACCTAGTTAAAATAATAACAAATTTACCTGTAAAATAAATCCTAACCTAAGATATAATTAAACCTAACACTACCCTATCAATAAATTAATTAAACACAATTCCTACAAATAAATACAATTAAATAAACTAGCTAAAGTACAAAAAATAAAAAAGAACTAAGTTACAAAAAATAAAAAAATATTTACAAACATAAGAAAAATATTACAACAATTTTAAACTAATTACACCTACTCTAAGCCCCCTAATAAAATAACAAAGCCCCCCAAAATAAAAAATTCCCTACCCTATTCTAAATTAAAAAAGGTAAAAGCTCTTTTACCTTACCAGCCCTGAACAGGGCCCTTTGCGGGGCATGCCCCAAGAATTTCAGCTCTTTTGCCTGTAAAAAAAAACATACAATACCCCCCCCAACATTACAACCCACCACCCACATACCCCTAATCTAACCCAAACCCCCCTTAAATAAACCTAACACTAAGCCCCTGAAGATCTTCCTACCTTGTCTTCACCATCCAGGTTCACCGATCCGTCCTGAAGAGCTCCTCCGATGTCCTGATCCAAGCCCAAGCGGGGGGCTGAAGAGGTCCATGATCCGGTCAAAGTCTTCATCCAAGCGGGGCAGAAGAGGATCTTCCATCCGATTGAAGTCTTCATCCAGGCGGCATCTTCTATGGTCTTCCATCCAGAGCGAAGCGGCAGGATCCTGAAGACCTCCAGCGCGGAACATCCATCCGGCCCGACGACTGAACGACAAATGACTGTTCCTTTAAGGGACGTCATCCAAGATGGCGTCCCTCGAATTCCGATTGGCTGATAGGATTCTATCAGCCAATCGGAATTAAGGTAGGAATTTTCTGATTGGCTGATGGAATCAGCCAATCAGAATCAAGTTCAATCCGATTGGCTGATCCAATCAGCCTATCAGATTGAGCTCGCATTCTATTGGCTGATCGGAACAGCCAATAGAATGCGAGCTCAATCTGATTGGCTGATTGGATCAGCCAATCGGATTGAACTTGATTCTGATTGGCTGATTCCATCAGCCATTCAGAAAATTCCTACCTTAATTCCGATTGGCTGATAGAATCCTATCAGCCAATCGGAATTCGAGGGACGCCATCTTGGATGACGTCCCTTAAAGGAACAGTCATTCGTCGTTCAGTCGTCGGGCCGGATGGATGTTCCGCGCTGGAGGTCTTCAGGATCCTGCCGCTTCGCTCCGGATGGAAGACCATAGAAGATGCCGCCTGGATGAAGACTTCAATCGGATGGAAGATCCTCTTCTGCCCCGCTTGGATGAAGACTTTGACCGGATCATGGACCTCTTCAGCCCCCCGCTTGGGCTTGGATCAGGACAACGGAGGAGCTCTTCAGGACGGATCGGTGAACCTGGATGGTGAAGACAAGGTAGGAAGATCTTCAGGGGCTTAGTGTTAGGTTTATTTAAGGGGGGTTTGGGTTAGATTAGGGGTATGTGGGTGGTGGGTTGTAATGTTGGGGGGGGGTATTGTATGTTTTTTTTTACAGGCAAAAGAGCTCAAATTCTTGGGGCATGCCCCGCAAAGGGCCCTGTTCAGGGCTGGTAAGGTAAAAGAGCTTTTACCTTTTTTAATTTAGAATAGGGTAGGGAATTTTTTATTTTGGGGGGCTTTGTTATTTTATTAGGGGGCTTAGAGTAGGTGTAATTAGTTTAAAATTGTTGTAATATTTTTCTTATGTTTGTAAATATTTTTTTATTTTTTGTAACTTAGTTCTTTTTTATTTTTTGTACTTTAGCTAGTTTATTTAATTGTATTTATTTGTAGGAATTGTGTTTAATTAATTTATTGATAGTGTAGTGTTAGGTTAATTGTAGGTAATTGTAGGTAGTTTATTTAATTAATTTATTGATAGGGTAGTGTTAGGTTTAATTATATCTTAGGTTAGGATTTATTTTACAGGTAAATTTGTTATTATTTTAACTAGGTAACTATTAAATAGCTATTGTACCTGGTTAAAATAATTACCAAGTTGCCTGTAAAATAAATATAAATCCTAAAATAGCTATAATATAATTATAATTTATATTGTAGCTATATTAGGATGTATTTTACAGGTAAGTATTTAGCTTTAAATAGGAATAATTTATTTAATAAGAGTTAATTTATTTCGTTAGATTTAAATTATATTTAACTTAGGGGGGTGTTAGTGTTAGGGTTAGACTTAGCTTTAGGGGTTAATACATTTATTATAGTAGCGGTGAGCTCCGGTCGTCAGATTAGGGGTTAATAATTGAAGTTAGGTGTCGGCGATGTTAGGGAGGGCAGATTAGAGGTTAATACTATTTATGATAGGGTTAGTGAGGCGGATTAGGGGTTAATAACTTTATTATAGTAGCGCTCAGGTCCGCTCGGCAGATTAGGGGTTAATAAGTGTAGGCAGGTGTCGGCGACGTTGTGGGGGGCAGATTAGGGGTTAATAAATATAATCTAGGGGTCGGCGGTGTTAGGGGCAGCAGATTAGGGGTACATAGGGATAACGTAGGTTGCGGCGGTTTACGGAGCGGCAGATTAGGGGTTAAAAAAAATATGCAGGGGTCAGGTTAGGGGTGTTTAGACTCGGGGTACATGTTAGAGTGTTAGGTGCAGACGTAGGAAGTGTTTCCCCATAGGAAACAATGGGGCTGCGTTAGGAGCTGAACGCTGCTTTTTTGCAGGTGTTAGGTTTTTTTTCAGCTCAAACAGCCCCATTGTTTTCTATGGGGGAATCGTGCACGAGCACGTTTTTGAGGCTGGCCGCGTCCGTAAGCAACTCTGGTATCGAGAGTTGCATTTGCGGTAAAAATGCTCTACGCTCCTTTTTTGGAGCCTAACGCAGCATTTGTTTGAACTCTCGATACCAGAGTTAAATTTATGGTGCGGCCAGAAAAAAGCCCGCGGAGCGTTAACAGCCCTTCTACCGCCAAACTCCAAATCTAGGCCTTAGTATTTTTTAGAACAAACATATACTTTTAAGCCGTACATTTTTAGTTTTAAACCATTCATATGCTAAATCCACTATAAGTTGCTTACCGGATCCGGGGTATTTTAAAGGGCGATAAAGATCTATTACTATTTGAATTGAATCTACCCTTTTCTATGTAATTGTACAATTATTAAGATTTTAGGTTATTTATTTATTTATTCACTAATGTTTATTGTATCTACTGTATTTATTAATGAATTGACTGTATTATTATATGTGATCCAATCTAATCAGTAAAAATAAATGAATTTATTTTAATAAAAACATCCAGATATTTGTCATTTATATCATAATTATGAGAGTGGAGGGCCCTCTAGTGGGTCTGTAACAACATTAAGGGATTACCAACTTGAAGTCTGGAGAAGTGCTAGGGTGTTTTTGTTATAATGTTGCAGGCGAGGAGGCGGTGTTTTGTGCTTACCTTTATAGGGTCCTGCAGCAGTGTGTCCGGCCTCTTTCTGTTCCAGACTTCGAGGAGAAAGTTTTCTGTTGTTCTGCAGTTGGATGATGGAGAGATCTAGAAGAAAGTCGTTGCCTCCCAAGCGATTTAGGGAGGTGGTGGAGGTTGCAGCCAGGAAGAAGGGACCTGCAACGCAGAGAGATGAGGACATGTCAGATGAGGCGGTACCCCCCACACCCCAAAAAACACCCCCCACAGAGGAGTTTTAATAAAGGGAAAGGCCCTAAAAAAGGGGGAGAAGGGGGGTCAGGCACTGTGAGGCAGAAGCAGGTTGGAGCAAGGGAAAGGGCAGCACAGGGCCCTGGTAGTCAGGGTTGTTATCCGGTCACCAGCACACCTAGGGTTATCCCTTCCCCCAAGGCTAGGCAGGGGGCTGGAGCTGGTAAGGGAGTGGGCATTGCAGGGGGTCCACCGGCAGTACTAGCGGGACCTAATAGGGAGCTGGGGCAGTCACCGGGAGTTAGCGGCATGTGTGATAGGTCGCGTGTTGGAGATGGGCCTGACTGTGGGCTGGGGCCTGGGGATGCAATAGGGCCTGAGCAATTGGGCCTGGCACAAGATTTGTTACCCTCCCTCCCACCGGCCGCCATGGCGGCGGTCCTGGCTCTTGCCCGGTCACTGGCGGTAAGATGCCCCATCTGGCCGGGAGCGGGCTGGGTCGGCCGCGGTGGTTGCTTGGGGTCCGGGTCGGAGGCCGCGCGCGAAGTCAGAGGTGCAGAGTGCGCAGCAGGCCCTCCCTCCTCAGATGGCGGTTCCCGCCATCTTGGAGGGAGGGACCGAGACAGGCAGGATGGACCTCGCGACCGGAGCAGCCCAGGTAACTTGGGGAGGCTCCGGTTCGTGGGGGGGGGGCACCAATGGCCGCGGGGGGGACCCGGGAGGCAGAGGGGTACTCACCAAGGGCGGTAGGTGGATCGCAGGTGGCTAGCGGAGCACAAGCGGCAATGAGGCTGGGTGGAACCAGGAGTATGGCTGTGTGTGACGTAGAGAGGCCGGGAACAAGCGCACATGCGCAGATGGAATTGCAAGCGCTTAGGGCGAGCAGGCATGTTAATCGGTCCCCGGCGGGGGACATGCAGCATCAGCAGGTCTCAGCATGGGAACATGTGGGGATGACACATGGTAGGAGCGGAAGCTTGGTGCAGCAAAGTGCGCATGGTGGGATATCTGACAATAGATATGGGCATACTAGGGCGCAAGAGGATGCAAGGCATGTTTTGTATGGTGGCCCCGGGTTTGTGAATGCACATGGAGTGATGCAAGGGGAAGGTAGAGGCAGGCAAGATATGGCTCGAGATGCCGGTATGCATGTTAACAATGACAGTATGGAAGAGATGATTAAGAGGGCTGTGCAAGCAGCTATGCGTGATGCAGGTGTGATGGCCCCACCTGGGTTGGGTGCCAACGCCCAGGGGGGTAACAGTCATGAAGCTGATGTGAGAAAAGCTGTAGCAAGTGCACTGGGGATGAATACAGGGGAACAGAGGGATGGTAGGGTGGGGGCATCAGTTGGGGCCCCTCCTGCAAACCAGATTGCTCCCCAGGTTGTTTTATCTTCACAGGTGACGGCAGCTACAGGGACCAGGCCGGCGGATGGATCCTCCAATGCGTTGGTGGATGCTGGGACCAGCAGGGAACAGCAGAGAATGGATGACACAGCTCCACAGGGGACTGCCGATGCAGAGAGACCAGGGGGTGGTGAGTCGCATTTCTTGAACATTACACACGCTGACACAGACACATCATCTAGCTGTACAGGGTCAGATAGCGGTGAGGACCTAGGGCTAGTTGGGAAAGGTCAGCGTAGGATGTTTCGCTGGATAAAAAAGATGGCGTCAGGGCAGGAGAAAAGGAGGTCCGGGGTTTCAGTACAGGCTGAGGTGCAGGCAGGGGTGACGGCACCTGGGCCTAATATGCCCTTGGATACGCCAGTTCCGCGCAAGGTGGCGGCGCAAGGGGATACTTACCCGTGTCTAGTTCACTCCTTGTATGGTCACCTGAAGGCTAAGGTGATTAAGAAAATACAGGAGGGGCGCTATGTCAATGTTTTTGAGCTCTCTCTGGATGCGTTCAGGGCCAAAGAAAGGGCGGACGGTTCAGGACCAAAGAGGGTGCGCAGGCCGGAGACCTATGAAGAATGGTTGAAATGCTTCAGGGTCCTGGCAGCATGCTATGTAGACAGGTGGCCCCTGCAAGGCCACAACCTGTTTAAATACCAAGACACCATTGAGGACATACATGTCAGGTTCAAGGAGGGCGCGTGGCGTGAGTACGACACGGCTTTCCGGCGCAAGATGGTGGGCAACCCCCTGTTACATTTTGGAACGCAGGATATGCACCTGTGGTCCAAATTGGGCCTCGAAGGGCCTTCGACCCTCCCCTCACCTACGCGGCAAGCGACAGGTAGGACTGGCCAGAAACAGGGCAGACGAGGCAGGGAGTGCTGGAAATTCCAGGACAAACTGTGTGATAGGGGGAGCAATTGCTCCTTTCATCACATCTGCAGATACTGCGGCGGGCCTCACCCAGGAACAGAGTGTGGGAAGAGGAAGGAGCAGGGTAAGGCAAGACCACTCCCTAAACAGGGAACTGGAGTCAAGGGCCCCAACACCGCTTAAGCTGCAGGCCATGCTGCCATGGCTGGCGGATTACCCGAACCAGGAGGCGGCGGAGCTGCTCAGGATCGGGCTCGGGGAGGGGTTTAGAATACCGGTTAGGGGTTCCGTGGCCAGGTCTGGGGTACATAGGAACCTGAAAACTGCCTACGAGTTCCCTCAGGTGGTTAGAGACAAATTGGCGAAAGAGGTGACGTTAGGACGAGTGTCTGGTCCTTTCGCATCTATTCCTATTGCGGGCCTGGTGGTCTCCCCTTTGGGGGTCATCCCTAAAAAGGAGGCTGGGAAGTTCAGGTTGATTCATCACCTGTCATTCCCAAAGGGGGCATCGGTGAACGATGCAATTGACCCCGACCTTAGCACAGTGCACTATCAGTCGTTTGACGAGGCTCTTGCTTTGGTTCGGGCGCTGGGCCACGGCGCGTTAATGGCCAAGCTGGACATCGAGTCAGCATTCAGGCTATTGCCACTTCACCCTTCAGCGTTTATGCTCATGGGGATGAAGTTCGAGGGAGCGTACTATGTGGACAGGTGTTTGCCCATGGGGTGTTCACTGTCCTGCGCGCTGTTTGAGTGTTTCAGCTCATTTCTCCACTGGGTGGTCCAGGAGGCGTCGGGGGGCGGGGCAGTGGCCCACTACCTGGATGACTTCCTGCTGGTGGGGAGAGCACGTAGCACCGAATGTGCTCGGCTCATGGAGGTTATGAGGGACATAATGGAATGTTTCGGAGTCCCATTGGCCGCAGACAAGACTGAGGGCCCGTGTACGCGGCTCACATTCTTGGGTATAGAGATTGATACTGTCAGGGCTCTATGCAGGTTGCCAGACGACAAAGTGGAGCGGATGCGGCAGACCGTGCGGCTGGTACAGGGGCGAGAGAGAGTCACCAGGAGGGAAGTACAATCCCTACTAGGACTTTTGAATTTAGCCGGAAGGGCAATTTCAATGGGCAGGGTCTTTAATCGGTGCCTAGAAGGGCAGCTAAAAGGGCCTGCTGGAGGTGGAAAATGGGTCAGAATTTCACCCGAGGTGAGGGAGGATCTGGAGGTGTGGGACACGTTCCTGTCACACTTCAACGGGGTTTGTCTGTGGAGACACCCGACGGTTTCCAATCAGGTTTTGCACCTGTTCACAGATGTAGCCGGCGCGTTCGGGTATGGGGCATACCTGGATGGTGAATGGAGTGCGGGGCCTTGGCCCCGGGAGTGGGTGGACGCTGGCTGGGTCAGGAATCTGACCTTGTTGGAGCTTTTCCCCATTGTAGCCGCGGTTGAGATATGGGGGGGGAGGCTGGCCAATAGATCGGTGGTGTTCTGGTCGGACAATTTGAGTGTGGTGTACTCCATTAATAAATTGTCCGCTTCCTCCCCAGGAGTAGTGTGCTACTTGCGGCACCTGGTGTTGCGCTGCTTGGAGCGCAACATCACGTTCACGGCCAAACACGTCCCGGGGGTGCATAACGTTATTGCGGATGCACTCTCTCGATTCAACTGGGGGCAGTTTAGGAAGGTAGCGCCAAGGGCCTCAAAGGAGGGTTTAACATGCCCGTCTTTTCTTTGGCAGCTGTTCCAGCCTGGGAGGGGATCCTCCCATTAATCAGAGCATCATTGGCACCTAAGACTTGGGCAACATATGAGAGCCACTGGAGCAAATGGGTGGTCTTCTGTCAACAGATGGGAGTACGGGTGGAAGACGCATCCAGGGTTCAGGTACTGGAATGGTTGGCGCAGATGAGGGCTGGAGGGGTCAATAAGCTGGGGGCAGCAGGCAGATTGGCAGCGATAGCATTCTTTAATAAGGCGTTGGGCTATGTTGACCACTCCAGATCATTCTTGGTTAGGCAGGTGCTGAAAGGTTGGGGCAGGGTCTCTCCCCGTCCGAAGGATCGGAGGGAACCCATAACTTCGGGGCGGTTAAAGGAACTGGCTATACAATTACGATCGGTTTGTATGTCAGATTATGAGAGGCTCCTGTTTAACGCGGCATTTGCTCTGGCATTTGCGGGTGCCCTACGGGTTGGGGAGCTAGTGTCCTCCTCCAAAGTTAAGGGAACGGGGGGCATCCTTGAGGAGCACGTGCGTTGCTTGAGCGAGGGTCTGCTCCTATTTGTGCCTCGATCCAAAACGGATCAGGAGGGAAAGGGAGCGTGGCTCCCACTTGCGAGACATGCACTTGCAGAGTGCTGCCCGGTGCGGTGCGTTGAGGAGTTTCGGAGAGTAAGACCTTCAAATAGTAGGCAGTTTTTAGTACACGAAGACGGCAGTTCATTGTCACTGTTTCAGTTTCGCAGAGTACTCGCTAAAACGGCGGAGTTGGCGGGGCTGGATCCGAAAAGGATAGCCCCGCACTCCTTCAGGATTGGGGCGGCTACCAGCGCGGCTGCGGCTGGTACATCGGCACCAGAATTTAAAAGGTTGGGTAGATGGAAGTCTACTCAATATAAAAGATATATTAGACCCACTTAGTAAGGGGGGCTGGGGCACACATCCGCTTGGGTTGGGTGCCAGGGCATTACTAGGTGGGGGATGTAGTTGGGGAGTTGTTGACAGGGGGCATGACGGGTAATGTGGTTTGATCTGTTTTGCCAGGTGTAAGAGGAGGAAATTCCCCTCCGGTTCGTGTATGGATTGTCGGGCATTCCTACATCCATTGGGCGTCCATCAGGGCACTGCGGTCAGTGGAAGGGCAGCAACTTGGATTTGCAACGTCCAGGGCGAACTTCCGATGGTTAGGGAGCAGAGGCCTTACGTGGGCAGATCTGCCGGCCTTATTGCAGGAGGCGCATAAGAGGTGGGGGCAGCCTCATGTGATAGTGCTGCACCTCGGGGGAAATGACTTGGGGTCTCTCCCCGCATTGAATTTGATTAAACGCATGATGGCAGACTTGAAGTGGGTGCACACTTGGCTTAAAAATGTTAAGTTGGGATGGTCCAATGTGGTCGCACGACTACATTGGAGGTATATTGTGACCCAGAAGGCCGCGTACAATGTACGAAAGAAGGTTAACCGGGAGATGGGAAGGACGGTCACGGCATTAGGGGGCTTTGTGGTCAGACACGAGCTCATAACGGCCGACAGGAAGGACTTGTTTCGCCCTGATGGTGTCCACCTGACAGATGTGGGTTTGGATATCTTCTTAAAAGACATCAGGAGTGCTCTACTTTTAGTCATATAAAAAAAAAAAGTTATTGATTGGTTATAGGGTATGTATATAGTTGCCTGTTGGCTTAGTGGTTTGGCGGCAAGAGTACGCCTGGCTCTTGTGGCGGGTGGTCAAGGCCCTGGGGAGCGGGCACAGAAGGAGAAGAGTGACGGTCAAGAAAGGGGAGGGGTTATGCCCGCCTAGGCGCCGGCCTGGGGGGTCCCCTCCCTTGCGAGTACAGGCTGAAAATCTCTTATTTCCACAGCTCTCTTTTTGTGCCAATGGGCTTGAACAGCCGGGTGTCACGCTGCAAACACCGAAAGGGGCCTTGACCAGCTGCTGATAGGGGTTAGGTTAGGGTGAGATGCCGCCAACTGATTGTTTAACGAACTTGTTGCCAAGTTTGGAAGTTAATTTATTCAAGTGCCTGCAATGGTATTAAATATCATCGCAGGCTCAAGTTAACCGTTTATGTTAAATAAACGTGACCGTGACTGGTCTTTGTTCTTTCTCCCAACTACGTGTCTGGTGTGTTTATTTCTATAGCTATAAGGTATAAGACAAGTCATAAGATGGAATAGGGGGTTAAGACCTTATGAGAGTGGAGGGCCCTCTAGTGGGTCTGTAACAACATTAAGGGATTACCAACTTGAAGTCTGGAGAAGTGCTAGGGTGTTTTTGTTACAATGTTGCAGGCGAGGAGGCGGTGTTTTGTGCTTACCTTTATAGGGTCCTGCAGCAGTGTGTCCGGCCTCTTTCTGTTCCAGACTTCGAGGAGAAAGTTTTCCCCGCCCACCCGGCCCCTGGAAGGAAGGAGAATGGCGGCTACGATGCGGCAGCATTAGGGTGAGTGAACCCGGCCGGGGCAGGTTTAATTGAGCTAGCCTTTTGTGAGCCCGGGTTGTTAAGATAGCCACCCACATCAAGAGGGTTGTACGATTCGCTTGATGGGGGGTGCCTTACTGGGTTGGGTGGAGATGCCCTAGCTGGCGGGTGGTCAAGGCCCTGGGGAGCGGGCACAGAAGGAGAAGAGTGACGGTCAAGAAAGGGGAGGGGTTATGCCCGCCTAGGCGCCGGCCTGGGGGGTCCCCTCCCTTGCGAATACAGGCTGAAAATCTCTTATTTCCACAGCTCTCTTTTTGTGCCAATGGGCGTGAACAGCCGGGTGTCACGCTGCAAACACCGAAAGGGGCCTTGACCAGCTGCTGATAGGGGTTAGGTTAGGGTGAGATGCCGCCAACTGATTGTTTAACGAACTTGTTGCCAAGTTAATTTATTCAAGTGCCTGCAATGGTATTAAATATCATCGCAGGCACAAGTTAACCGTTTATGTTAAATAAACGTGACCGTGACTGGTCTTTGTTCTTTCTCCCAACTACGTGTCTGGTGTGTTTATTTCTATATCTATAAGGTATAAGACAAGTCGTAAGATGGAATAGGGGGTTAAGACCTTATATAGAAATTTATTACACTTCTGTCTACATCTAATAGAGTTGAATTATAAAAATTAAACACATAGCTAAAGCATACTTAGCCCAATCCAATCTAAATATACAACACTTATACACTTTTTAGTTTTAGCACTTTAGTTATGAGTTTTTTATTACGGCGTTGTACCATAAAACTCATAACTACTGACTTTTAAATGCGTTAAGGATCTTGACAGGGTAGGGTATACCGCTCACTTTTTTGCCTCCCAGGACAGACTCATAATACCGGCGCTATGGAAGTCCCATAGAAAAAAGACTTTACAAAGTTTATGTAAGTCATTTTGTGGTAAGACCAAAGAAGTGTGCGGTACACCTAAACCTTCAAGACTTGTAATACCAGCGGGCGTAAAAAAGCAGCGTTAGGAACTCTTAACGCTGCTTTTTTTACCCTAATGCACAACTCGTAATCTAGCCGTATGTTTCCCTTTTTTTAATTATCACATATATATACAGTATAAGAATCTGCTAGACTCAAAATAAACTATGATTCAGTGTTGTGATAGTTTAGAGATCACATTTTTTTATGACACCTTATATACAGAAATTAATCTAAACTTTCTTACTATTGTTTAAAAAAAAAAAAAAAACAGTGTTACACTATTCTAAACAGGAAACACTTATGACCTTGGGTCTGGTATTGCCTGTTGTCTAGGACATAATAAAATGCCTGTAAACCCATGTAAGGTATGGATTTATTGTGCTTGTAAAATTATATGTACAGTGCTGCAAGTTTAGACAGCACCATATAAAAAAAACTATTATAAATCTCTTATATTTCATTGTGATATCATAAATGTTTTGAGCAGCTCATAGTTCCCTTTACTGTCTTAGTCATAGTGCCTCATTCACATACGAATGGTTTATTTTTTGTATCCCTATACAATCAGCTCTAGCTAGTTTAGGGCCAGATTACAAATGGCGCACTAACAGTCAAGCGCAAGCGATATCGGGTTTATCGCAGCTGGTTTGTGTTCATCTGAAGGAGCAATCATATTAAATACTGAAAGTAATTTTTATTTATAACAGTGTAACTAAAGTAAAAGAATAGGTTATTTCAGTTTAACAAGTGAAAGATGGCTATGTAAAATTATAATGATTATGTACAACAGACATCCCAACCATCTTCTATTCTGCGCCATTTCCACTGGCTGAGAAGTCTAAACACTTTTCCACCATCAGCTTTTCCAGCCAAGGCAAATGTCTCCATTTGTAGGGACTGCCCAATTCTGCCCAGGACACGCCCAGACTCCACTTGACTCCTCCCATGATGCCCTGCCCATGTCACAACAGCCCTGCACCTCCCATTTAGGTCCCACCCACAAAATACAAATGGGCATATGCCCTCTAGTACCCTCACCTCCATGTCCTGGAAAGAAAAATTATTCTGGTTGTTAAATGTATTGAAAAAGATAACATTCATATTGAATTTCAGAATAATTGTCATTACTTCTAACATGCGAGTCTGAGAATACAGATATTTGGCAATCTATATTCAAATGGTGAAATAGGTAAGTCACAATTCAAAGTGCACTCTCAATTCAAGCTACAATAACGATCAGGGTGCACAGATACACACACACTGAGGATAATTTAATTTTGTCTGCAAATACAAAGAGCCAGATTAAGTGGAGTGGTATTTAACGCTACTGCTCAAGCGCTAACTCTGCTAGAAGTACGTTTTTTGCATGCGTTCGGGATAGCGCTCGTATTACAAGTTGAAGATAAAAATAAAAACCTGATGCGCATAAATAGCCGAAGTTAGAATACCGCGTGCATTTAACTTATTCCCCCATATAAGTCAATGAAGCAAAAAAAGTGGAAAAAAAACACTAAAATCCTATTTGCGCATAAACCCAATCGCATATTCTTAAGTGCGCTAACCCGACATGAAAATATAAATATTATGTTCTATTAATGAATATGAAGATTATGTTCTATTTATTCATAAATACACACATTTATATATATATATATATATATATATATATATATATATATATATATATATATATATATATATATATATATATATATATATATATATATATATATATGTATACACACATAATTATATATAGGTATAGA
Organism: Bombina bombina; assembly: GCF_027579735.1. Lineage (NCBI taxonomy): Eukaryota > Metazoa > Chordata > Amphibia > Anura > Bombinatoridae > Bombina > Bombina bombina. Next base: position 926,281,462 of record NC_069502.1, read on the forward strand.
TAAATACAGATATATATATAGGAATATACATTTACAAATATATAGAACATATTCTGCTATGTGCAGAACATTGGAATGCAAAATATTTACAGTAAATACATAATTAAAACCTTTATTAAATATGAATATTTCATAAATATGCTTTTACATGTTTTTAAAGGGCTCCAATGCACTTATATATATATATATATATATATATATATATATGTCTATATGTGTGTACATATATATTTATGTGTTATGTATATATATATATATATATATATATATGTATATATATCTGTAACTACACATATACATACAAAAATACATATGTACACACACACACATATATATATATATATATATATATATATATATATATATATATATACATACATATACATGTATATGTACGTATTTATATGTTAAAGCTCTTTGCCAGCCTAAAACCCCATATCTTTGAGCCCTTATAACTTTTTTGTGCAATTCTTTTAAAAATATTTTTTATTAGAAAGTGTTATTATGAGTGTAAGTGTACTTTGTAATGTAATTTTGTTGTGTTTTGTGACACTTTTTTGCTTTAAACAGTTAACCAGAGCTCTGAGGACGTGGTAATCATTCTAGCGTAAATCGCGATTGCACTCACACATTTGCTTTCAACTTGTAATACGAGTGCTAAAGCCAATCGGCTAGATTACGAGTTGTGCGTTAGGGTAAAAAAGCAGCGTTAAGAGGTCCTAATGCTGCTTTTTTACGCCCGCTGGTATTACGAGTCTTGCAGGTTTAGGGGCACCGCACACTTCTTTGGCCTTACAGCAAAATGACTTACATAAACTTCGTAAAGTCTTTTTTCCATAGGACTTCCATAGCGCCGGTATTACGAGTCTGTCCTAGGAGGCCAAAAAGTGAGCCTAATCTGCCTTTCCCAATGTCGCTGCAACCTACCTCCATTTATTAACCCCTAATCTGCCGCCCCCAACGTTAGCCGCAACTATATTAAAGTTATTAACCCCTAAACCTAAGTCTAAACCTAATACCCACTAACTTAAATATAATATAAATAAATCTAAATAAATATTCTTATCATTAACTACATTATTCCTATTTAAAACTAAATACTTACCTATAAAATAAACCCTAAGCTAGCTACAATATAACTAATAGTTACATTGTATCTAGCTTAGGGTTTAATTTTTTTTTACAGGCAAGTTTGTATTTATTTTAACTAGGTAGAATAGTTATTAAATAGTTATTTGGATGGGCATTGCCCTTAAAAGGGCAGTTAGCTCTATTGCAGCCCAAAGTCCCTAACCTAAAAATAAAACCCACCCAATACACCCTTAAAAAAACCTAACACTAACCCCCTGAAGATCGACTTACCGGGAGACATCTTCATCCAAGCCGGGCCGAAGTCCTCTACGAAGCCGGGAGAAGTCTTCATCCAAGCCGGGCGAAGTGGTCCTCCAGACGGGCAGAAGTCTTCATCCAGACGACATCTTCTATCTTCATCCATCCGGCACGGAGGGGGTCCATCTTCAAGACATCCAACGTGGAGCATCCTCTTCTTCCGACAACTAAAGCTGAATGAAGGTACCTTTAAGTGACGTAATCCAAGATGGTGTCCCTTAGATTCCGATTGGCTGATAGAATTCTATGAGCCAATCGGAATTAAGGTAGAAAAAATACTATTGGCTGATGCAATCAGCCAATAGGATTGAAGTTCAATCCTATTGGCTGATCCAATCAGCCAATAGGATGCGAGCTCAATCCTATTGGCTGATTGGATCAGCCAATAGGATTGAACTTCAATCCTATTGGCTGATTGCATCAGCCAATAGGATTTTTTCTACCTTAATTCCGATTGGAATCTAAGGGATGCCATCTTGGATTACGTCACTTAAAGGTACCTTCATTCAGCTTTAGTCGTCGGAAGAATAGAATGCTCCGCATCAGATGTCTTGAAGATGGACCCGCTCCGCGCTGGATGGATGAAGATAGAAAATGCCGTCTGAATGAAGACTTCTGCCCGTCTGGAGGACCACTTTGCCCGGCTTGGATGAAGACTTCTCCCGGCTTCGTTGAGGACTTCGGCCCGGCTTGGATGAAGACGTCTCCCGGTAAGTCGATCTTCAGGGGGTTAGTGTTAGGTTTTTTTAAGGGTGTATTCGTGGGTTTTATTTTTAGGTTACGGACTTTGTGCTGCAATAGAGCTAACTGCCTTTTTAAGGGCAATGCCCATCCAAATGCCCTTTTCAGGGCAATGGGGAGCTTAGGTTATTTTAGCTAGTATTTTATTTGGGGGGGTTGGTTGTGTGGGTGGTGGGTTTTACTGTTGGGGGGTTGTTTGTATTTTTTTTACAAGTAAAAGAGCTGATTACTTTGGGGCAATGCCCCGCAAAAGGCCCTTTTAAGGGCAATTGGTAGTTTAGTTTAGGCTAGGGTTTTTTTTTTATTTTGGGGGGGCTTTTTTAATTTAATACGGCTATTAGATTAGGTGTAATTAGTTTAAATATCTGTAATTTGTTTATTATTTTCTGTAATTTAGTGTTTGTTTGTTTTGTACTTTAACTAATTTAATTTAATTTAATTTAGGTAATTGTATTTAATTTAGTTAATTTATTTAATTATAGTGTAGTGTTAGGTGTTAGCGGTTAATAAATATAATGTAGTTGTCGGCGATGTTGGGGGCAGCAGATTAGGGGTTCATAAGTATAATGTAGGTGGCGGCGGTGTCCGGAGCGGCAGATTAGGGGTTAATAATATAATGTAGGTGTCGGCGATGTCGGGGGCGGCAGATTAGGGGTTAATAAGTGTAAGATTATGGGTGTTTAGACTCGGGGTTCATGTTAGGGTGTTAGGTGTAAACATAAATTTTATTTCCCCATAGGAATCAATGGGGCTGCGTTAAGGAGTTTTACGCTGCTTTTTTGCAGGTGTTAGACTTTTTTCAGAAGGCTCTCCCCATTGTTTCTTATGGGGAAATCGTGCATGAGCATATTACACCAGCTCACCGCTGACTTAAGCAGCGCTGGTATTGGAGTGCGGTAATGAGCAAAATTTTGCTCAACTCTCACTTCTTGTTTTTTATCGACGGGTTTCTGAAAACTCGTAATAGCAGCGCTGCATGTAAGTGAGCGGTGAGACAAAACTGCTCGTTAGCACCGTACAGCTTCTAACGCAAAACTCGCAATCTAGCCGATAGTGTGCAAACACCTGCAAAAAAACCCTTTTCGCTCACGCGCAGCTGTTAACGTGCCACTTGTAATTTGGCCCAAAATGTTTGATTAATAGTGAACATTCATTTATTACAAACATCTGGCACTTTTAGAAAATACCTTTTTTTTTTAGAAAAAAAAGATGCATTGTTTATTTGCTCAAAAACTTAAGAAACTTTTAAGAAGTATTTTCATTCAATTTATTGTATGTTTTAATCTTTTTCTGTATTTAAAAGGTTTTGCTGTGAATGCAATGGGTTAATTCACCTAGGCCAGTGTTGGCAAGTCAATAGCAACTAATATTGTAGCTCCATAGACCATCACTCCTAAAAATAATATCTGTTTTTGCTATTTATAACAGAAACATTTATATAGGATTGGTTGCTGCAGTCAAATTTGGATACTTGGTTCTGAGCTAGAAGGTTAATGAGGAAATGAGAAACGTAAAAAATATGTGCAGTATATCTGTGGGTACTTGTCAGAGGTGAAATCCGAGGGCATTTTAATTTTTTTCCCAAGATACAGATGGGAATATGTTGTATTCAATCAAAATATGCAGTGATACTTTGCCTATTATGGTTTGGCGTTTGTTTCCCTTGAGAAACAAATTCTGTTTTAGGCATTAAAGGACTGTGAAACTTTTTTTTCAGATGTGCTTAATGTTACAAGCCAATATTATAAACGCACAGAACAAATTTCTGTAGCTATGCAGAGCCGCTAGGATATCTGGTTGCTTTGTTAATAGTTTTGAGGAGACGGACACATTTTTTGTTTGTGTGTGTGTTTTTTTTCTATACCCTGATTTCATTTAAAGAGTGATAGAGCAATTTATTCTTAGTAATCTGACCAAGCAGGCTTAAAGCTGTATAGTTTTTTCTAAAATAAATAAATGTACAGTATAAGTACTAGCAATTGCAGATTTAAGTGAGTTGTTTATCAAGCAAGAAGACAAAAAAAACCCTCCTGGTCTATGAGATAGATTAAGGAAAATGCTTTTGTGCATCTTACTCAAAAAGACTCACAGAAGTTAACCCTGACAATACAAAATGTATTGTATGTGTGATGAGCTACTGGCTGAATCAATCTCAATTCGGTAATGATGTAATTCACCTGAAGTAACAGAATACAATACATTATAATGGCCTGTTTACTGGCAGTTACACTTCACAGTTTCTTTTCTAAAATAAATGAGCTATAATAAATTATCAAGCGGTATATAGTAAGGGTATTTTTTATTTACATTTAAAAGAAAATTAAATTCAAAATTAAAGGGATATGAAACCCATTTTTTTTTTCTTTCATGATTCAGATAGAGCACGCAATTTTAAGCAACTTTCTAATTTACTGCTATTATCAAATTTTCTACATTCTCTTGATATCTTTGAAAAGCAGGAATGTAAGGTTAGGAGTTAGCCTTTTTTTGGTACAACCCCTGGGTAGCACTTGCTAATTGGGGCTAACCAATCAGCAAGCGCTACCCAGGTGCTGAAACAAAAATGGTCCTGCTCCTAAGCTTACATTTCTGCTTATTCAAATAAAGATACCAAGAGAACAAAGAAAAATTGATAATAGGAGTAAATGAGAAAGTTGCTTAAAATTGCCTGCTCTGTCTGAATCATTAAAGAAAAAAAAAATTGGTTTTATATCCCTTTAAAGGGACAGTCAACACAAATTGTTTAACCATTTGAGTGCTAAACACTTTCCCACCTGGGTGCTAATATGTACTAAGGTTTTTTTTATATTTTTTTATTTTGGAAAAAAATTTTTTTACAGATCCCCAAGACTTACACCGTTGGAAAGGTTAGGTGATTACCTTTCCAACAGTGGGTATTGGGGGTGTGTAGCTGCTTAGATGCCTGAGATACAGGCTTCTAAGCGGCATGCCCCCTCCTCCTATACTTAACATTGTTAAGTATAAATAAAGTTGCGCGGTGACGTCATCACGTCATTGCGCGTGATGTCACCGCGCATCACGTGAAGCCCCGGCGATGCCTGTCACTCTACAGGCACGATCACTGGGGTAGGAGCAGTTAGGAGCCCCCAGATCTCCCTCAAGGTGGGAGAGTGCTCATGACGGCTCTGAGCCGTCATTAGCACCAGAGTGAGAAACTCTGTGACGGCTCAGAGCCGTCATTAGCACTCAAAAGGTTAAAGAGATAGATAACGCCTTTACTACCATTCCCTAGCTTTACACAACCACAATTGTTATATTAATATACTTTATGACATGTAAACCACAACATTTCTGCCTGTTTCTAAGCCACTACAGACAGCCTCTTATCACATGTTTTTTTATTAGCTTTTCACAACAAGAGACTGCTAATCCATGTGGGCCATATAGATAACATTGTGCTCTCTCTTGTGGAGTGGCTGAGACTGCACTAATTGGCTAAAATGCAAGTCAATAGATAATAAATAAATAGCCTTGTGATCAGGGGGCTGTCAGAAGAGGCTTAGATACAAGACAATAACAGAGGTAAAACGTATTTTAATATAACCACTTTGTCTGTGCAAAACTGGGGAATAGGCAATAAAGGGATTATCTATATTTTTAAACAATAATAATTTTGGAGTAAACTGCCCGTTTAAACTTTATGATTCAGAAAGATTACAAAATTTAAACAACTTTCCAATTCACTTCCATTGTCAAAATGTGCACAATCTTTTATACACACACTTCATTAGGTACCATCTCCTACTGAGCATGTGCAAGAATTCACAGTATATACATATGTGCATTTTGTGATTGGTAGTTGACTGTCACATGATGCAGAGGGGAAGGAAAATAGAACTACAGTAACTTTAAAAATGTGTAAGAAAATATCTACTGCTCATTTGAAATTCAGAGTACAATTGTATTGTCTTTTTTAATATATATTTGTATTATATTTAATGGTCCTTTAGCATCACACAGGGTACAGCATTGGTTGTTTAGTCCTTAAAGGGACAGTCAAGTCAAAATTGAACTTTCATGTTTCAGACAGGGCATGCCATTTTAAACAACTTTCCAATTTACTTTTATCACCAAATTTGCTTGTTCTCTTGGTATTCTTTGTTGAAAGCTAAACCTAGGTAGGCTCAAATGTTAATTTCTAAATCCTTGAAGTCTGCCTCTTATCTCAGTGAATTTTGACAGTTTTTCACATTTAGACACTGCTAGTTCATGTGTGCCATATAGATAACATTGTGCTCACTTGGCTAGAATGCAAGTCTGTCAAAAACTGAGATAAGGGGGCAGTTTGCAGAGGCTTAGATATAAGGTGATCACAAAGGTAAGAAGGGTATTAATATAACCACATTGGTTATGCAAAACTGGGGAATGGAGTAATAAAGGGATTATCTATCTTTTTAAACAATTAAAAATACTGGAGCAGACAGTTCCTTTAAGGACCAGCGCCATAACCGGTCCAGACGCTGTGTCCTGGGCTGTTAGCGTGTCTGTCTCAATCCTGTCGGCACGACCGCCTTACTTCTGCATGCTGGAGAGAGGCAGTACAGAAATAGTGTAATGGAAGACACCCTAGGCTAGCGATCGCCGGGACAGGGTGTCCCTGTGATTCCATGCCTGTCAGTGGGGTGTCCCTGTGATTCCATGCCTGTCAGTGGGGTGTCCCTGTGATTCTATGCCTGTCAGTGGGGTGTCTCCATTCGTGAGATACAGACTGAGATCACTGTTTATCTCATGCTGATTCTGGAAGTTTGCATGTAAGGCTAGACAGCAGCAGTACAGTAACTGTCACAAATGACAGTTACTGTGTATGGAGTACATGTTGGTATAAGACTCAGAGGCCAATCACTGGATGCCTCAGAAGTGAGGCAGTCCAGTGTTACACAAAAAAGTGGCCATGTCATGTGATCACTGTAACAATGGCTTTTCTTTGCCCCCCCCCCCATTCAGACCCAGTGAACATGTACAGTGATGAAATTGTAAAATGTAGTTTAATAAAGTGTGTTTTTTAATATTATTTTTTATACATTTATTTTAAAATATTGTATTTTTTATAATTTTATTTCAATAAAGTTTTTTTCTTTTGTGTTTTTTACCCATAAATTATATTTTTTACCTTTACGATAAAAGGGTTAAACATAATTGGCTAGATTACAAGCAGAGCCTAATTTTAATGTGCACCTGTAAACGGGCAAATTTGCCTATTACAAGTGGCTGTTTAATGCTACCATGAGCTCGCTATTGCACTTTGCGCTCAAATTCATTAACCAGAGATCAGGTTAATGAAAAAAATATCCCCCAATTTCCCCCAAAATAAAGTGTACTTTACATTAGATAAAATAAAAATGAGCATCTTTTTTTAAAAAAATAAATAAAAAAAAACTACACAAAGCAGTTATAAGGGTTAATATAAGGGGATGTGGGGTGTTAGAAAAAAAATCAGCACTGAAAAGTAAAGGTACTTTCTAACACCCCACATCCCCTTACTTTAACCCTTTATAACTGCTTTGTGTAGTTTTTTTCTACCTTTACATAGAGGTCTATGAAGAATGTGTTTAACTCCTTCGCGACCGAGGACATGTCAGGCACGTCCTACAAAAAAATACCATTAAGGACCAAGGAAGAGCCTGACACGTCCTCTGGGGTTTAAAGCGCTAGAAGCGATAATGATTGCTTCCAGCCACTTCCAGGGTATTGTAGTGATGCCTCGATATTGAGGCATCACTGCAATACACTTTTTAAACCACTCTGTGGCCCTCCCTGCATCGGCGATTGATGGTGCCGACCGTTGGTGGGTGGAGTGCTTTTTATTTTAGTACTGGCAGACTTTCTGACAATTGTGGGGTTGGGGAGGGTAGAGAGCTGTTTGGGAGGGATCAGGGGGTTGGATGTGTCAGGTGGGAGGTTGATTTATACACTAAAGCTAAAATTAACCCTTCAACTCCCTACAATATACCTAATTAACCCTGTCACTGCTGGGCATAATACAAGTGTGGTGCGCAGCGGCATTAACAGCCTTCCAATTACCAAAAATCACTGCCAAATCACCGCCAAAGCCATATATGTCTGCTATTTCTGAACAAAGG